>NC_089582.1:54351765-54552396 GCF_019320115.1 Miscanthus floridulus
GAATAACCACAGTGAACAAGATGCCACGTGGGAACGGTAGGATTATTTACGTGAGGTTTATCCCATTTTTTATGAGGAATGGTAGGTCTTCCAAATCTTAGGATAAGATTCCTATAAGGGGAGGGGCTGTAACACCCTAGTGCATTCCTCTTGCAGGGGGCCTCCTCCATTTTGTAGAGCCTACGATCATTAGTGTGCAATAGGATGAGAGATTCCTTACTAATGAGATCACTAAGATCTTGTATGGATCAATCCACATGTGTTAGGGTGGATTGAAGTGTATCTTGAGCTAAATTTTATAACAATCCACCTCAACACATGTGGATTGAGATGAATCTAACAACATCCAAACAAGGATTAAAGAGGAAAATAATCTGACAAAGATCCATCATTGAAGTGCGAAAGCATACCTTGCCTTTGGATCTGGCGGCGACGCAACATGAGGCATGCACACAAATAGCGAGACAGGAATAATGGGTCGGCCATGCGAGGGGTGGTAGCAGTTGGCCGCCCTTATTTGGGCCTTAGTCCAGATGAAGGGTCCAGATTCAATACACACTAATGGATGGCACATATTTCAAGCATCAACCATCACCGTATGAATGTCCCCGCAGTTGTAACACCACCATAACGCACTGACATTGACTTTGGATCACCGTTAGTTACTAGGAGGCACGCATGAGTACATGGAAGTTGGAGTGCTTGGTGAAGATTCCATTACCTGAATACCCTCACACATGTAAACGTAAGATACGCTGAATGCTTGAAACAAGTCACTATTAGTTACTAGGAGAACTAGTGTCATTTGATCTAATACCACACATGTGCACCGTTTGATATGCCTACTTACCTAAACTAATGACAATTAGTTACTACAGAAACCAGTGTCATATGATCTTATACAGCCATTGATTGCTAGCCTTGTTTATTGAAAAATGGATGTGTTACTGGCAACTGGCATAGTACGACATCATCTACATGGCCGCACACCTGATAAGAGAGATATGTTGATGTTGTTGCCAAATTAAAATAAAGTAACTTTGAACAACGAGATACATATATAGTTGATGTCATTGCCAAATTAAAATAAAGTCACCAACCACTGATATACATACATAGATGTTTAACACAAGTTAACATGCACTAATTCAGAATCAATCTACTACACTGATGTGAATAACTTATAGCACTCCTGATGAGTACAGGCCCGATCTTCCGAGAGGTAGCCAGTAAGTTCGATTTGTGGAGATCTCGACGTTGGTGATCTGGCTTCAAATCAGACGTGATTCGAACCCTGCAACTGTTACACCACTGCTCCGTTGGTTATCAACCAAGCACAACTTGATTGACCTCACCAAGAAGGCTTTTCCTGCAAGCGAATTGAAGAGCACAAGCAAGAAGGTAAAACACGCAATCTAAAATTGCAAATATGAATGACGCGAATATCAATAGAGGATTCAAGAACTCGGTTCCAAAGGACTAATCGACACAGTGGAAGAGATCAAGAACGGGGGCCCTGGATCACTATAAAAGGATTTGTCACCACAGTTACAATGAACGATTCAGTTTCTCGATGGAAAACTAAACTCTAAACAAAAACCCAATTGTGTAGCAGCGGCGGCGGCTGTGTTTATAGTCTAAGACTTGACCTAGGGTTGGGGACGGCCAGGGGTTGGGCGCTCACAACTTGGGCTTAAGGACCGACATGATACATGGCCAAGTTGGCCCAAATAGGTGACGTAGCACCTTGCCGTGGTCACACAGAATGATCCACGGACCTTCTGGAGCTGGGACCAGATCCAAAACGACGGCGTCGTCGTCCCCTTTCCAACGCATCCAAGAACGGCCCGTTTTGATGTCGTATGAGAAAGTTATGACCGAAACAGTGACGACGTGTCTGCTGAATCCGAGGGCGACGTGGCAGCTGAGTTGGGAACGAATTGCAACTTGGGGAAGACCATGGCGTCGGTGTGTCCAGCGTGGCGATGTCCTCATCATCCTCCCCTTCTCGAATTGGAGTCATCCTTGACTCCATCTTGGCGATGTCCTCATCAACTCCTGTGAGATGCTACACTCCTCACTGCATGTAACACCCCAGTGTTAAGCATTGCATTTGGCACCTACATTTCATGAGCACAAGCATCATCCAAGCATTCATGAACATGAGCATAAGAAATTTCATCTCATTCTTGTACCTTATCACATGAAATGTTGATTTTATATATATGCTTATGCTTGTAATCATGTATGACCAATGTATGAAATGGTTGTGAGGTCATGAAAACACCTTAGACACATCTAGAATGATAATTGGAACAATGTTTATATTCATGACATAGACCAAATTTGTTTCTAAGTGTTGGTTCCATTTGAAATGCCATTTTCATGGTACTAGTTTGACTAAAGTTGAACAGTAATTTTGAGAGCTTGCATGGCTATGTGACCTAAATAAAAGTTGTAGTTCTTGTCATGAGTAAGAAACTTTATTTAAGGGTCATGAGCTAATTCAATGTCTCACTTAGTCAAATAGGACTCACAAAAATCAACAAAATGTTATTTTAAAACTTAGAAAATTTTGCTAAGTCATGTGATGACTACAGTTTCAAAGAACTCTACTTTGGAGCAATGTAGTTTGAAAACCATTGCAAACTAAACAAAACTCCTTTAAGCAATCTTGTAGTACTCACGTAGCTCAACAATTTTTATTAAGGAAGTTTTTGCTAAATCACCACGGATTAGGAGTTATAGAGTCACAAAGTCGCACTATCCGTCGGGTTCAGTGGTGTCTGAATCGGCATCGTGCGCCCACGTCCTGGTCGACCGGTGCAGGCCATGCACGTTGTGTGGTGGCCGTACACCGGCACCGACCCCACCAGTCAGGCCAAAGCAGGCAACAAAGCCACATGATGCCACTACCCTCCCTCGCTTGCCTGCATTCATGCTCCTCTGCCTCGCTTTGCTTTGCCCTCGCTGCACCCGAGCAAACCACAGTGCCGTGCCATCACCGCCACACCTCAGCCAAGCTCGTTCGCTACCACCACCACACCATCGTTCGCCGTATCTCATGCACTGCTCAGCCATCACCTCCTCCACCTCGTCGACCACCCACTGCCTTAACCTAAGCCAAGGTAAAGGCCTACGGGCCCTTGCCATTGTTGCGCCATCACTGAGAGCGCCGCAGCCATGCACGCCACCATGGATGTGCATGCTCGGTTCTCTTCCTCGCGTGGTTCTCGATGGTAGGGTTAGGTTAGAGGTAGGTCTAGCTCAAGGCAAGAGCCTAAATCCAATGCTGGCCTCGTCAGAGCAGAACATCGCCATGCTGTCATTGCGCTCGCACCACCGTGCTACCATGCATGTGGCCAAGCTTCGCCGCCGCTCCACCCTGACCTAATCCACGTCGTAGAGCTTTGCTAGGGTTTGTAGATGCGATAGCAGTGCTCGCCTAGGCTCACCTCACCGGAGACGATGGGCTCGCCGTAGCGTGCCACCGCTAAGCCTCCCTGCTCGCCAGTGAGCTAGCTCTGGTGATCCTCCGAGCAAACCGAGGGTACCTATAGGTGTGGAATAGTATGGGGAACACGTCGGTGGTGACGCTACTGTCGGTGAGTTCTCACTAGTCAAAGCCGGTGCTCTGCTCTATCTCACTAGCACATGGGAACAGGTTGACCACGGGACCTAGTCATCAGTCGTAGTGGGGTGTATACACCGAGTGCACCTAGCAGTAGCACCCGATTTGAAATTTTATTTTCTTTATTATTTTTTTCACAGATTTGGATACAAACATCAAAAATTCATATCTAGAGCTAGGAATATCAAATTGAGTGAACCAAATTTTGTTGGATTCCTCTTGAAGTGTACTATTTGAAAAAATATGAAATCTATTGTTTATGGTATTTTTTCTGGGAGAATTAAATTGAGCAATATAAGTGCTTTTAAATTTGTTTCTATCTTGTAAATTGCATGACTTAAGCTAGGAAGGTGATAAAATTATGATTCTAATTTTGCTAATCTTATATTGACATGATCTAGCTAGAAAAAATATTAAACCTACAGTAAGAATATTTGAAATATGGTCTTCCTATTTAATCTTAATTAATTGCTAGATTATAGTGAAATTAATTGGGGTAAAAATACATAGCATATGATCATACAAATTTTTACATAGTATTCTCATGCTAGGAGGAAAGTAATAAAAATATGAAATCTGTTCCTTAACACTTTTCACAATGCTAAACTATTTTTGTTAAAATAAGCATATGTAACTTGTCATTTTTGTAGAGATAGCTATACTTGTCCAAATGGCATGAAATTTGTACAGTAGACTATCAGGGTCATTTGTAGGCTACTATAATTTTCTTAGAATTTATTGAGCACTAAGAATATTTATCCTTTAAATCACCTTATTATCTAAGGAAATTAATAAATGAATATAAATAAATTAGTTAGGCTTAACCATGATGTTTTCTGTGGTGTGTGTGATGCATATAATCTGTTGATACTATTTGTGTGGCTTAGAAGTATTTGTTTATAGGCAGCTAGTTAACTATTGCCTTATAATTCAATTAGATCGCTACATGTATAGTTTCTATTGTGGTGAGATTTTATGATTTATTGAGCACTACCTGATTATATTATTTTGTAGGCCATTTCATAATATTTCTAGAATGTCTACAATCATATTATTTTGATGTGTATAACTCCAGTTATGATAAAAACAAGTGGCTATTGTCTTATAGTCCAGAAAATGATTTACATAAGTGTTTTTTTAAGTTACTAGAGAAGAGATATACACCTACTCAGTAAAAGAAAATGTAACTTGTTATCACTGTAATGCAATGCTGCTGAGAAAACTTATGAGGATGCATTCATCACATCATATCATATTATACATGTCATTATATATGTATTCGTGATATCTTATTTCATGCTCATGCATATAGGATCGTCTGAGATGATAACTCTTTTGGAGTTCAACGAAGAAGAGGAGGAGGAATAGCAGGAGACACCTTAGGCCATAGCTTTAGAAGGAGAAGAGCAAACTCTTGAGGACCTACCAAAGTGCCCAGATCATAGGCCTACCTCTTTCCTCAAAGAAAAGCCCCGGAGCATTCTAAGTCTTCCATGTTTTAAAAATATTACTTGAGTCTTTTTATGTTCGATGCATTAGGTTATAAGAGATGATTGGAAATACTTGATGCATAGAACTACCTTATCTAGATATATATATACCTTTGTAACACCTGGTTTTAAGGACAAAGCCGAATGCACACCATATGTGAGCCCTGGTAATCAAACCTCACATATAGCTACAAATGAAGGGGCAGTATCAATTCACAATGCTTAGTATATAGCAAACTTAGCCAAAAGAGATAACCTTAGAAAGCAATCATCGGATAGACAACTCTGATCTCCGGGTGCAGACTTCACTCCACTGGATCCAACTGACTGGTTGATCACAAGCCTACCTTCTCAAGTCTCTGACAGACTGTCATCCAGCCTGAGGTGTGGGGGAAATTGCAAGGGTGAGTCCATGTTGAACTCCGCAAATATAGCAACAAGGTAGTGTATTCCATAACCACATGATCAAGTATAATTGAATAATAAATAGCTCAAAATAACTCAGTTAAGCATAATTAAACAAGTGCTCATCTTTAGCGTAAGAATCCCTTGGCCGCTCGTGACCGTGAGCACAGCTGATATATCAGTTTATTAAACTCTGCGCAGAGGTGTACACTTTCACTGTGAGTCGTGAATTACCCTTTCGCCCGAGATCGCAAGCCTCTTAACCCTCTACCAAGGAAGGCCGGTAGGGTTCACTATAAAACCTTTCAAAGGTTCCGTCTAACCGGGAAGGACCGCAGGGTCATCGGATATAGGAACCCCCCTTCCAAAAAAAAGGCCGCTTCCATAGCTAGGCTCAACAGGACAGAGGCTGTCTTATACCCAACTCGCAGTATCCTCCAAGCCGGCTAGAAAAAGACCTCATACTGAGCTAAAACCAGAGCCATATAGCCCTCACAGCTGTACTGTAAGTCCCGGATGATCACTTACAAATGAGACCTTGTGGAGAGGGAATTTAACCCTCCTGTTGTTGCTAACAAGTCATCTTTTATGTTTATAGCATATTCATTAATCAAGTTTCAAGATCATGGTCACAGAAAGAAAACCCAAGCTATACTTGCCTTTAACTTGCTTTACACCCAAAGCATCTTGCTTCAAGAAGCTTCACTCTATCTTCCATTCGGCAACTTCTGGTCTCCAGCGCTCATAGACGATTCTTGTTGTACTCATAGCAAGCACCACACATATGCAAACATACAAGAAACAAAGTAGAGACAACTAAGAACAACAGAGCAAGAGCTTTAAAACAACGGGCTAAGAGAGAGCTCGTTGCTACGGTCAAAGGAACGCAAGAAACACCGATAACCGAACTATCTTTAAAAGAAACGACTAACGGAGTTTTAAATTATACAAGAAAAGAGATGACTACAAGCTTGATTAATTTTAGTTAAACAAAATCAGAGAGTGGTTATTAGTTCAGATTAGTCAACTCATAATTCAATTTAAAAGCCAAGTTAAATCTAGTCATATGTTACCTATCAATTTTGTTATATATTTAAGCAAATTAAACACTAACTTTGAAAAATAAAAGGACATGTGAAACACCTACTCAAACTACATCTCATGCGGCTTAAGCTAAATAACTTATAACTTAAAAGTACATTGGTGATAACAATTAATCATATTAATATTTATATATAAAATACCGAAGTATAAAACCTATATATTGATTTTTAGTTATAAAACTAGTTGCATGTATATATAAATTAAACCAACATGTTTAACTATATATGGAAAAACATATTAAAGTCATTTTAAATTTACTTTGCAAAAGAAATAAATATTTGAGAGCATCTACGTCTATTATATGTAATATGGTTAAACTAATCATATTTTAATTTATAAACTAGCATGTATTATTTAACCAAAATAAACTTTAGCTTTTCAAAATAAAAGAACATGTGAGAACCTCTAATAGAACTGTATCTGTCATCTTGTTAAACTAAGCAAACTTATAATATATATATATATATATATATATATATATATATATATATATATATATATATATATATATATATATATATATATATATATATATATATATATATATATATATATATATATGACTTTTAAATTGGAAAACTAGTCGCAGGCATATTAATCAATTTAGTATTCTATTTATAAAATCTACAAGCATGTAACATAATTAAAGTCGTTGCTATCATATAGCTTACATCGGCATGGTCGCAACACAAAAAGAATGGAATTACAACTCTACGTTGCTTTTAATTAGAAAACAATTAAATTAATACTACTCAAATTATATTTAAATCAATAAATTCATAATTGGGTGACATAAGATACGTTAGTGCTACTGCTTAGAGCGCGACTTTACAAAACTAACGCGACGAGAACTACTCGAAACGGATTTAAAACGAAGAAATGGAGATTAAAGACTAGGTGGCAAACTTGTAATTACATCGTCTTGTACCTTGTGTCATCCTCACGATCTGAGCCTGAGCATGGTGATGGCCTGCTGCTAACGTGCGCAGGGGGAGGGGCTTGGGCTGTTGCAGATCGTAGCTTCCTTGCCCATTGGAGAGGCTACTGCTATCCTCGTGGGGAAAGGAAGGGGCCTCAGTCTGGGATTTTTCATATAGAGAGGAATATGGATATCGACGAGCTCTGAAGACATAAGATGAACTGATATAAGAAGATAACTTTGCATTGATCTAGAAGGAAACGGGTAGAATTTTGAATAAGAAATAATTGACGCATGATTGAGTATACGTAGATGAGGCATGCATGTGTAGACGTTGCAGAATAGGATGGAAATCTTTTTCACCAAAAATTGATTTCACGTGAGCTTTGGTTCTCCTCGATCTGAGTGCGCAGCAACCATTCACCACTTCACGGATAGCACCAAGCCAATGAAATCTCGATTCGCGTGGAAGAGCTAGCTGCGACAAATTTTCCTCTGACTAGAACACGACAGCAGCAAGTTGATTTCTCCTCCTCCCGCCGTGCGGCAGCAGGAACCCAATTGCTTCTGTACATGGATCAGGCTTCGCCTCCGCCGACTCGATTAGGACTCCGCCTTGGACTGACGCTAGACGTCGAGTCGCCTACTGTAGGGCACGGAAAGAAAACACAGAGACTTTTGGCGGCGGCGGCGGCGGCGCATGTATGATCTGCACGGCATCTAGGGCAGCAGCTCGCTATTTATATATATAGACAAGCGATGGTCATATATGTCAACATGGTGATGGAGATTGACATGAAACTGCAAGTGCTATTTACGGACAGGCATGACATGCTTGATACGGAGTCCTTGGCTTACACGGCAAATAACCCAGATAGATTGGGGAAAGGAAAACAGAGGTTGATCATTTGCTCTGTTCTTGAAACAGCTGGCTTCGCTATCTATTGCATATATGATCTGTATGTGTCCTCTCATCAAGGCAAGGTGGGGTGGATCAACGTGAGAGAGAATTGTACAGACCTATCCATTAGTCAAGGAAACCTGGTTTAATATAGATTAGAGTTAGAATTAATTGTTTTTAGATTTAATTAATTTCACGAATAAAATATTTTTAGAAAATCTAGAATCAAAACCTCCAAAAATTCAGGAAAATTCCTCGAGATATCTTTGAAACATGAGGAACCCAAATAAAATATTTGGAGCTCATGAAAAGATATTTTGGAGCATTTAAAAATTAGATTATGCTACAAACAAGTGGGAACAAGTTTCGGAAAAAGCCAAAGAAATTCCCGAGGTATCCATGGAGATAGGTTGATGAATAGTGAGCAGGAAGGAGTGATTTGGATTTCATGGAAAAGATTTTAGGATACTTCTCAAGCAAATATTAAGTTGGAAAACAAGGAATTTGATCCGTGAGAAAGACTAAGAATTGCTGGAGAAAGAAGATCGACTTACTAAGCGCATTTTAAAAATCCTTTCTCACAACATGAAATAAATCAACAACCAAGCATCACATCAAGCAATAGCTCGTCAAATTGATTTGGAAAAGCTTGAAAATTCACATTTTTCCTATAACTAAATTTACGCTAGTTCAAACTAAGATTGGTAAATTTTATCCAAATATCAAAACATTTATTTTAATTAGTGTTTTCTAGCACAACCCAAAATTGGAAATTTTGGGGTGTGACAACTTTTAACCCTATGTATCTCTAGGATTGAATATATGCTTAGCCATGCTTAGACTAGTAGAAGTCGGGTGATTTCCTGTCACCTGCGAGATATAGGTGGATACCGAAGCACGGTTGGTTATATTTGCTATCGTGAAAAAGAACCATGGGGTAATATAAATGGAGACCGGGTGGAGTCTATGTGTAGGTTGACTCATATGATTCTATCTATGCCGATTAAGGACCATACCATTGTAGGCGCTTCTATCGAGATTGAACACATGCCTCTCACTTAGCTAGCCGGATAACTCGTTCCGACTGTAAAGTCGAGTAGCTCAACTCAGGCTGGGCCCTGTTCTATTAGAGTGCACACTCTAGATGGTAGTAAGGATATGCGGGGAGCTAGACATGAGCCCAAGGGCAGGCCAGTCCTAAACGTCCTAGCAGCTGGTTGTCCCTGATTGTGCGGTGCTGGGCGAACCCATGAAATGTGGACCTTAGTTGTACCAAAGGTGACCTAAGGTGACCGTTGATATGGTCTACCTAGGTTTGTGTTAGAAATAAATTCCCAACTGGTTGAAATCGATTCGAATCACCGTCTCTCCCGGACAGTGAGAAACTTGGCTAGTCCCAACATCGTAGTAACTGTGTTATGGAATTTGATGGTTCGAATGAACATGGAATTATTATACTGGCTATGGTTACAACTGTATGCTACTAAATGATATACCATATGTTTGGCACAGGTTAGATGCTAATCTAGAGATGAATAGCTATAATTAACTTGATGACCGAATTATAAAAGGTATAGTTGAATTAGTGGCTTTCTATACAAAATGTTGTCAAGCTAGCTCCACTTATAAAGCCTTGCATAATCCTTGGAGTCACCTTATTTTTAGTTTATGACGGGTAAGTCTAGCTAAGTACCTTCTCGTACTCAAGGTTTTATTCCCATTGTTGTAGATTGTACAGTTTATCATGGCTATTGCAAGAACTGCTTCTGTCCCACCATGGATGAGGAGTAAGCCCTGGGCAGGCATCTATTATTAATCCCTCTCTTATGCTTTTGCGGAAGTGTGATCGTGAGCTGGCACTATATTTAAACAACGTCACAGATGTTGGTTTCAAATTTTTAATTTGCTTCCACTACTATCTTACCTGAATGTGGTTTGTAATAACTTTAGTTCATACTCTGATGGATGAACTGTATTTGTGAACTTTATGTAACGTGTGACATATATGTTGAATCATGTACGATCTTGGTTGTATGATTGGTTCAATCGAGACCCTTCGTGGTACTCGATGGACTACCGAGTTTATATGGGCTCAAGTATGACAGTGCGCCCGCTTGTGGGCTGCCATTGTACTTGTGCTCTTATAAATTGGTCGGTTCTGCTATAGCTGGCATCAGAGCAAGATTCAACATTAATTGCCACATGTGTATTTAAAACAAAGGTTTTTGTTTTCCAGAACCAGTTTTTAGCAACTCATAGCTATATATATAGGTGTTAAAAATAAAGTTTGAATCTAGAGTGTGCTAGTGATCACTTCCTATATGCCCAGTTAAGGATTTCAGGTGGCTAATTAAGTACTAACTTGGGGGTTTTTTACTTTCGTCGTCCATACGGTGTGCTATTGTATGGATGTCATTTACTTGAGTGGTAATGTATGGATCAAATGCCTCTACGCCCAAGGTAAGATGCCACTCATCATCACAATGGCATGACAGCAAGTTGTGAGCGTGTGGTCTAATGGGGAGAGTTAGCTTTGATACAAAAGTGTATATATGCCTCATATATATAGGGAAGTATTTAATTGTGGGTTAGCTTTGATACGGCTATATATGCATATTTATATGTATATATAGGATGTATTTACTCTTGGGTAGCTTTGATACGGAAGTATATATATGTGGGTATATATATGGAAGTATTTAGCTTGCAATCTAAAGCCTAGATTTACATTCTACATATATAATTGTGGGGTTGGGCTGAAATAAAATTCTTGTGTAGGTACACTAACAGCGAAATGTGTAGCCTAACTAGTTATGTTATATATGAGAGAACGCTTGTTTGCCACCGTGTATGCCATTAGAAGTTTTAAATTTTCCTAAGTTTGTGAGGACGTACGAAACGTGCATGCATCATGATAAATCATTATTATTACACTACATTGTTCCTCCCCTTATGGATTTCTTACTCGGTTATGTAACTCTTATCCATTATGACATTGTCTCATGAGAGTTGCACCATGTTGTGGTATAGATGGCAGCACCAGCTCGAAGTGAGACTTTCATGTTGATGTTTGTACCCCTACCCTACTTTGGAGCGTCTTGCATTATGCGGGGTATTACGAACCACCCCTCTATTACTGGAATGAAGTATACCTGTGATGAGGACATGACACCCATGCATATGACCATGTTTAGCGCATGGTATGGAGGGTTAGGAGGCCAGCAAGGGTGTCCAAGTCAAGAAGGAGGCCCGAGGCTAATTCGGTTCGAGTCTCCGAGGTGGAGGCCCAATGCAACTAAAGTTCGAGCCCGTCTCGGAGTCCAGGAGCAGCACATACTAAAAATGATGCCTAGGTCACATATAGTGTCCATTTTGGGCGTTCTTTATATGGATGGAAAGATAATTTCATGGAGCTTCCAATGGCACCAGTCCCACCTTAAAATTTGAGGGACAACCATGGTATGAAGTACAGTTGGCCATACCAGCTCATAACCAAGCACCCTTCTAGTAGGAATGGAGGGCAGAATCTGAAGGAAGAACTCCTTGGGAAGCTACCCAAGTAGTGGCTTTTAAGGTGCTATGCTAGATATGTCAGCAACACGGGGATGAGCTTACCGGTAGTGTCACTAGTACTTTTCCTTAGGTGGATCCATCCATAGCAGTGTGGGCATAGCGCAACCGCAATGCATTGATCCAAGACCGGGATGAGTGAGCAGATAGTTCTAGTCTCGCTATGAGTGTAATGTTTGTAGGGATGAATATGTTCTATACTCGTCAGAACACCAAGGACTTCGAGCAGGAGTCCTATACCACTTGCATGGATAGGCTCATGATAGCCAAAGCTGCACAGTGGAAGCTAAGGAAGCATGTGTGCAAGCACAAAAAGGCAGCAAGTGAGGCTCAATGGGAAACTGATTAGGCATATGTAGCATTGGGAAATCTCCACACTCAGATGGAGCAAGTTGATCAGCAGAGATCCACCTCCCAAGCAGCAAGAACTGATGATCAAGTAGTGCTAACAAGACTATGGGAGTAGCTGGAGACTGCTCGTGCCAAGGCGCTCACAGCTATGCACCAATGGATCCAAGCAAACAATCGTGCAGCCCTAGTAGAAGCAGCACAAAACAGAGCCAAAGCCCTAACTGTGCAGCAAGACCATGTTGAAAGGGACTTGTGCCAATAGCCTATGCATACCCAGAACATGGTGGTTGATCTTCAGCATGAAGTGCATCATCTGAACAATCAACTGCACCCGATCCTTGATGAGGAAGAAGAAGATCCAGAAATGATGGTCAAAGATGACGGTTGGGAGGAAGAAGAAGTGGAGCTAGAGGATGAGGATGATGCTATCTCTGACCTCGACAGTGAGCACCTACAGATTAGAGTCACCTAGTGACTAGTTAAAGAGCTAGATGTATCCCTATTTTTATGTAATGGACTTGTAGCTTGAAGTTCGGTGTTCGTGATTTAACTTCGGTGTATAATTGGCACTTCGCATGTTGTCTCACTATGGATTGAGCTTTGATGAAATTCTAGTTTTGTTTTACTGGTGGATTATGACATGCATATTAACATGTTGTGAGTACGATAAGTGATCTAATTGGTGATGTTATGTTGCAAGAGTGGATGATGATGCCTCTATTTTATTGTATGAATTTAAGATTCTCTCCAGTAATTTCAGTTTGTCATGATTATACAAGTCATCTGCAATCTCTTGACACCAACCAATAATCACTTATTGTTACAACTCTGCAGATAACTCGCACTTGTGCTGGGGTAGGCACTAGCCAAGGTGGCAACGACGGTGACTTACCACCACCACCGTCACCGTCTATAAATGAATTCTTTGCATAATTCCTAGGTAATCAGAGAGCTATGGAGGATACACTATGCCTCATTGCGTAGAACCACTCACGCCCATCAATAACATCAAGGCCCTGAGCCAAATCAGTACAGCTCTTTCAAGGATTTTCAAGACACCAAGCCTCCTATCTTTAAAGAGGCCAAAGAACCACTCCAGGCGGATGAATGGCTTAACATGGTAGAGCCTAAGTTCTATCTGTTGAGGGTTACTAAGCATCAGAAGGCTGAATATGCATTCAATCAACTGTAGGGACCGACAGGGATATGGTGGACCCATTTCCTGTCTTCCCTACTAGCAAATGCACAGGTCACCTAGGAATAATTCAAGTTAGCCTTTAGGGGACATCACATTCCCCTAGGGCTAATAGGCATGAAAGCTGCCGAGTTCATGAGGCTTACTCAAGGGACCAAAACCCTTACCAAGTACATGCATGCCTTCAAAAATTTGTCTCGATACGCCCTAGGGTTTGTAATTACAGAGGAAAAGAAGATAGAAAGCTTCAAGAGAGGCCTTGGCACTAAGCTAATGAAGACTATGGCCAACTCGAGGTGTACCACATACAATGAGTTCGTCAGTTATGCCTTAACCTAGGAGAACCAGAACAATTTACACACAGCAGCAAAGGGCCTTAAAAGAGTAGCTGAGGCAGGCGCCTTAGGATCTTCCTAGTCTAGAGCTCCAGTGGTAGCTAGGCTATAGTTCTGTCCACCAGTGCCTAAGTATAGGCCTCCTCCACAAAAAGCTCAAGCCAATCGCCCCCAGAAGACATGATGAGGACATGACACCCATGCATATGACCATGTTTGGCACATGGTATGGAGGGTTAGGAGGCCAGCAAGGGTGTCCAAGTCAAGAAGGAGGCCCGAGGCTAATTCAGTTCGAGTCTCCAAGGTGGAGGCCCAAAGCAACTAAAGTTCGAGCCTGTCTCGGAGTCCAGGAGCAGCACATACTAAACACGATGCCCAGATCGCATACAGTGTCCGTTTTGAGCGTTCTTTATATGGATGGAAAGATAATTTCATGGAGCTTCCAATGACACCAGTCCCACCTTAAAATTCGATCAGAGTCAATGGGAATCATAGAAAAAAGTGGACGTCCAGAATCTGTCACGGTGTTGCTCCACCGTCGGCGACAACTTAATTTAGAGGTGAGCTCGATCTTAAGTGATCCTTTTCATACTTTTGAGAATAGATTGCTACCTAATGATGTTATATTAATTAGGAACATTGCAGAGTGTCATGAGGGACTCAGAGGAAGAGGTGGAGATGATGATGACCAGCAAGGACGTCCACAGAAACCGGAGGCCCGGTCCAACATTATTTCGAGTCTGCCTTGGCCTCTAGGACTAGTCTACCTTAAACTGGTCATCCAGGATGCATCCGGACTCCGTTTTTGATGATCCACATATGGTTGGAAAGCTAATTTGATAAGGAATCCAATCCATGTGGTCTCATGTCAAAAGCCCTTCAGAATCAATGGGAATCGTCAAAACAATTCAGCGTCCAGAATCTGTCTAGGTGCTGCGACACCGTCTTTTGGTCCGTTGGACCGTGTATCGTGTTTGGGCCCATTAGGGGGCATGTCTAGGGTAGGCGCCGACCCTAAGACCTTTATAATAATACGCCACCACCACTATTAGGTTTTGGGTTTTGCTTAGATTATTCTATAAAGAACAGTTTCGCCGTTCATCGGTTTGTGAGACCCCAACTTCGTGAGATTAATCAATCATCTGCAATTTGGTTGTTTTCTTTCTTGTTCTTGCTTGTGTTCTTCGTTGCGCAGGCAGCGATTAGCCTTCTTGGCGAGGTCAACCGGATCCGTGTCTCGGTTGATAACCAGAGGAGTTGTGGTGCTAAGATTGCAGGGTTCGATCTTTCGATCTAAAGCCGGATCGGTGTGTCATTCTCCGCCACAATGATAGTTACCTCTACCTGATGGAAGATCGGGATCCCCAATCCCATTAAGTGGTAATCAAAGCTTCTGGTATTACCGTCAGGTTTATCATTACCCTAGTTTTGTTTTGTCTTTGTCCTATAAATCCCAAAAATTGCCCCACAAAAATATTTGTGTTAACCTTTGTTTTCTCCTTATCCTATCACCCGTTGTGCCGTTGCAATATTTTAATTTCAGTTTGCTTTATTGAATGGTTGTCCCTCGTGTGTCATCGTTTCACCATATTTAGGTCTCATTCATATCTGGTTCCTGGTTCACGCTTTGAGTTTGCTGGTCAGCGTATTTTTTTGCAAAAGAAGTTTACTTAGTTAGAGAGTCCTATAATCTTTTTGACTCTACGTTGAAGTTTCCAATCTGCTAATGCACTAATTAAAAACAATGAGGCATTTTTAGAAAAAGCATAGCGGGGAGCCTGCCTCACGTTTGCCAGTAACTCTACATTCAGTGCTGGAAGCTTTGGACTGCCTATAACCTTGTGTTTGAGCAGCATAGTTCAACTTGTCCTGTTGCATAAAATCTTCTAGTTGTTCCTCGCCTGTAGAGTGCAGTTTGTTGTTAGGTTGAGTTGTAATATATTGATGCAGTTTGGGTTCTCTAGTTGAAAAAAAAGAATAAAAGGCAAAGGTGCAAAAAAAAAGTCGCACCCTAAAAAAAGAGAAAAAAAGAGCAAGAAAAAAAAGAAAGTGAAAAAAACAATTTAGAAGTGCTTGCATCCTTTGAGTTTTTGTGCCGAGCTCTACTGTTGCTTTCTTGAACTAGGTCCAGGACGAGTTTAGGCCGACAACATAGACTAGCTTGGGACTACTTTTCAATCTTGCAATTTCTGAATTAAATTATTGCTATTCTTTGCTACCATATTTTAAGCCTCCCAAGCTCCACATATATACTTCAGATCAGTATAGATAAAGGCCCTTGCAAACTCGGTACCACTGCCTCACAAGTATCACGAACCAACCGCCGGTTGTACCGTCCACTGCTTGCATTGGTAAGAACTTTGTAAGAGCTTGGTAAGAGCTTACACTTGGTATGAAAAGTGACACCACTGCAACCACATAGTCATTTGATAGAGATAATACTTTTGTGTTGTCTTTTGCCGTCTTCTAACAATGACAGGTTGTTCGTATCCACCGACTTATGATGGTATAGGTGCTGATGAGTACATGGAGTGGGAAATTGCCATAGATAACATATTTGCTACTCACTTTATGTGTCCAAGGAGGAAGGTAAAAATGAAGCTAGTGTTTTACGACATTCTGCTTTATCTTGGTGGGAGTCTTTAGATCCTTCTAATAAACCTCAAACTTAGAATGATATGAAACTCCTTATGTGAGAAACCTTTGTTAATCCACCTCCTGTTTTGACTTCATATGCTGAGGTGCACCATTTAGAGGAAGAGTCTGTTGTTATTCCTCTTGCTATGACTAACCTTTTGCAGGATAATGTCCATAAGTGAGAGGATGACATGGAAGAAAATGAGGAGCTCACAACCTCATATGCAAATTCAGAACCATCACTTCACAATGCACCTATTACTCCTGCTGAGAACACAGGTAATGCTCTTGGTGCTACACTCACAGAAGGTGAGAAATGTTTTAATGTACTAATTTTTTCCACAAATCATGCTATCATAGAGCAATCGTTAGTGGAACCCTTTCTTGATTTATCTCTGTCTCATGATAATCTGCTTGAAGTTCCTTGTGATAAAGATGAATTAGTTGATGATGCTTCAGTTTTACATGTTTTGGAACCAGTCACTTGTGTTGAAATAAACATGTTATTCATATTGCTAAAAAAATTATGAGTTCAAACTATTGTCTTCTTTACATACTTTGGGTTACATTGAATTTGATGTTTTGTGTAACCTAGATTGTTTGGAGGAGAGCCTTTTTAAATATAATGATTTTCCTTGGTTTTCTAAACACATATATCATGTTATTGACAAATATAACAACAAGGGACAATATATGATACATCGAGTATACATTCGTAGTAATATGAATTTTCCTTTTGTTGTATAAGATTATGATCGTTTAGAGGGCAGCCATAATAATACAAACATTTTCTCATGTTCCTCAAAGAAACAAGTTCACTTCCAAGAAGGGGAGCATTGTTGGTTGCTACCTATGTCTGCTAGATCATCTATTCCTGCATTGTCTTTGGTTAGTTCTAATCTTTTGCTGGATAGTGTTGACATACATTGCGTGCATTCGGATCATGGAGTTTACATGCTTGCTAAAATTTCTTGGAAACATGGTCACGTTCCTTCTCACACTTATTTTAGTTCCCTTTGTCTTTGCAACCCCGTTCTCCTTTATGTTGTGCAGGATCAGTTTCAAGCACAATCGACGCCGAGGACGGTTTTTTGTCAAGAAGGGGAGGATGATGAGGACATGACACCCATGCATATGACCATGTTTGGCACATGGTATGGAGGGTTAGGAGGCCAACAAGGGTGTCCAAGTCAAGAAGGAGGCCCGAGGCTAATTCGGTTTGAGTCTCCGAGGTGGAGGCCCAAAGCAACTAAAGTTCGAGCCCGTCTCGGAGTCCAGGAGCAGCACGTACTAAAAATGATGCCTAGGTCGCATACAATGTCCGTTTTGGGCGTTCTTTATATGGATGGAAAGATAATTTCATGGAGCTTCCAATGGCACCAGCCCCACCTTAAAATTCTATCGGAGCCAACAGAAATCCTAGAAACAAGTGGATGTCTAGAATCTGTCAGGGTGCTGCTCCACCGTCGGCGACAACTTAATTTAGAGGTGAGCTCGATCTTAAGTGATCCTTTTCATACTTTTGAGAATAGATTGCTACCTAATGATGTTATATTAATTAGGAACATTGGAGAGTGTCATGTGGGACTTAGAGGAAGAGGTGGAGGCGATGATGACCAGCAAGGACGTCCAACAGAAACCGGAGGCCCGGTCCAACATGATTTCGAGTCTGCCTTGGCCTCTAGGACCAGTATGCCTTAAACTGGTCACCCAGAACACATCCGAACTCTGTTTTCGACAATCCATATATGGTTGGAAATCTAATTTGATAAGGAAGCCAATCCAAGTGGTTTGACGTCAAAAGCCCTTCAGAATCAATGGGAATTGTCGAAACAAGTCAACATCCAGAATCTGCCAGGGTGCTGCGACACTGTCTTTTGGTCCATTGGACCATGTATCATGTTTGAGCCCATTAGGGGGCGCATCCAGGGTAGGCGATGACCCTAAGAACTTTATAATCATATGCCACCGCTGCTATTAGGTTTTGGGTTTTGCTTAGATTAATCTATCAAGAACAGTTTTGTCGTTCATCGGTTTGTGAGACCCCAACTTTGTGAGATTAATCAATCATCTACAATTTGGTTGCTTTCTTTCTTGTTCTTGCTTGTGTTCTTTGTTGCACAGGAAGGGATTAGCCTTCTTGGCGAGGTCAACCGGATCTGTGTCTTGGTTGATAACCAGATGAGTTGTGGTGCTAAGATTGCAGGGTTCGATCTTTTGATCTAAATCCAGATCAGTGTGTCATTCTTAGCCACAATGATAATTATCTCTACCTGATGGAAGATCGGGATCCCTATTGCCATTAAGACATTTCACCGGGCGTTCACCATTACCCTACCCAAGGGAAATAGAGGGAAAGGAAGCTCAGCAGGACCAAGGAGCAACCAGCCATGCTTCAACTATATCCAAATCGGTTATTAGGCCAAGGAGTGCCCCCATCGTAAGAAGAATGGCAATCACAACTAGGGTAATTAGAAACAGGCCAATCCTAAAGCACGTCCTAGATACATGCATTACACAGCTATTGAAGAAATCCCTGAAGAAGAAGTTGTCACTACCGGTATATTTCTTGTTAACAAACATCCTGCCATTGTTTTATTTGATTCTGGAGCTTCTCATTCATTTATGAGCCAAGCATTTGCATCTAAGTATGATCAGAAAATAATTGAGGTAGACAAGGGTGGTTATAGTATAAGTTCAGCTAGGGATACTATCTCTACAAATCAAATAGTCAGAGATGTGCTCATCACGATATAAGAGAAGGAGTACACAATGGATCTGATAGTATTGCCCGGATTAGCCATAGATGTGATCTTAGGCATGAGTTGGATGAGTGACCATGGAGTTCTCATTGATGCATCGACTCAAACAATTATGTTGAGAGGACCAAAGGGAGGTAGTGCTTTTCTAGTGCCACTTCACAGAAGTTTTGATCTCCAAAACATGTCTTGTGATATCCAAGCCACTACCCTCTGTGATATACTAGTGGTTTGCGAATTTCCTAATGTATTTCTAGATGAATTGTCGGGTTTACCACCAGATAGGGATGTGGAATTTAAGATCGAGTTAGTGCCAGGTACGGACCTATCTCAAGAAGACCCTATCGGATGCCACCAAATGAGTTAGCTAAACTTAAAATTCAACTACAAAAACTTTTGGACAAAGGTCTCATTAGACCTACTTCATCTCCATGGGGATGTCCAGCTTTATTTGTAAAGAAGGACAAGTATTTGAGAATGTGTGTGGATTATAGGCTGCTTAATGTTGTGACCATTAAGAACAAGTATCCTTTGCCTCGTATCGATATCTTGTTTGATCAACTAGCAAAAGCAAAGGTATTCTCTAAGATTGACTTGAGGTCTAGCTATCATCAAATTAAGATTAGGCCAGAGAATATACCTAAACTAGCTTTCTCCACTAGGTACGGCTTGTATGAGTATTTGGTCATGTCCTTTGGGCTGACAAATGCTCTGGTCTACTTCATGTACTTGATGAATTTGGTATTCATGCCCAAGCTCAATAAGTTCATGGTTGTGTTTATTGAAGATATCTTGATTTACTCAGAGAATAAAGCATATCATGTAAAGCATCTGAGAGTTGTTTTGTCCAGATTGAGGGAACATAAGTTATATGCTAAATTCAGCAAGTGTGAATTCTGGTTGAGCAAAGTACCCTTCTTGGGTTACATCTTATCTAAAGATGGAATTTCTATAGACCCATCTAAAGTACAAGAGGTCATGGATTAGAAGGCCCCGACTTTGATTCATGAAGTTTGGAGTTTTCTAGGGCTAGCAGGCTACTATCGTCGTTTCATTCCTAATTTTTCCAAGATAGCTAAGCCCATGACTAGACTACTTCAAAAGGATGAAAAGTTCAGTTGGACGCCAGAGTGTGAAGCCATTTTTCGCACCCTACGGACATTGCTAACTACAGCTCTTGTTTTAGCACAACCCGACATTGAAAAGTCTTTCATTGTGTTATGTGATGTATCGGGTATCGGTTTGGGGTGTGTGCTCATGCAAGAAGGCCGAGTTATTGCCTATGCTTCTCAGCAATTGAGAAAGCATGAAGTCAACTATCCCACCCTTGATTTAGAGCTCGCAGCAGTTGTTCATGTGTTGAAGATATGGAAACATTACTTGTTGGGAAACGTATATCACATATATACTGACCACAAAAGTATCAAATACATCTTCACTCAACCTAAGCTGAACATGAGGCAACGAAGATGGTTAGAGCTAATCAAGGACTATAATTTGGAAGTGCACTACCATCCAGGAAAAGCCAATGTTGTAGTAGATGCACTTAGTTGGAAATCTCATTGCAACACTTTAGAAGCCTTGTTGGAAGCTGGATTTAATTTGTTACATCCTATGGTGCTACACAATATCACTATCAATTGCTCACTTGAGAGCAAAATCATAGAACTATAGAAGGTAGATGTGGGTGTGTTCCACATCAAGCGAAGATGAAAGAACAAGAAACCAAACATTTTAGTTTGGATGAAAGAGGTGTGTTATGGTTTGAGGACCGACTGGTAGTACCAAAGGACTATGAGCTTAGAAATCAAATTTTAGATGAAGTTCATTCATCCAAGTTGTCTATCCATCTGGGTAGTAGCAAAATGTATCAATATTTGAAAACTCATTTTTGGTGGACCAAGATGAAGAAAGACATCGCCGCCTATGTCGCTAGGTGTGATAATTGCAGTAGAGTCAAGGCCATTCATTTGAAATCTGCTGGATTACTTTAGTCGTTGCCTATTCCTATCGGGTACCATAAAAAGGGGTCACCTTAGCAAGAACCGAAAAAATCGCTTATACCTTATAAATATCAAAGCCAAGACACAACCACCGGTAAACCCCCACCTTATCCGAGGCCCGGCTAGACCACCCGGCCCACCTCGAGCAATATCCGGGCTCACTCGAAGCGAGCTCGGCCTAGAACAAAACCATGAGGCCTCAGACGAGGTACCAGTTTTCTGACTCGCCCGAAGCCCCATGCCACAAGGCCTCGGACGAGGTACCGATTCTCTGACTCGCCCATGGCCCCACGCCACAAGGCCTCGGACGAGCACCCAGTTACCGACTCGCTCGAGGCTGGCTCGGCATCAACCATGTCACCACCGCCTTGACCGACTTCTCTCATGGGACGTCACATCCAACTAACGTGTCCAACCACTCCTGCAACGTCAGCCGAACGACAGCATGATACAGCAAAGTGGCCGATGAGACAGGAGTCACATCGACGCCATGTCATCCGAGATAGGATGGGGTAGGGGTTACAGGTCACTGTGCTCGGTACTGTGCCCACGGCTGACACCCGTGCTGCACTGTGCTGCTTAACCCCTACTCCAAGGACAGCGCGGCGTGGAAAGTCAAGTCTGGGTCCCTGTAGCCACGGAATCGATGTACAAGACCAATTGCACCCTCTGAGCCTCGGCTATCCGCTTTTGGGTTCCTGTAGCCTCAGGACTCGCGCCCGCCGAGCCCCTGTAACACCCCGGGTGTTTAAATATTAAAAACATGACATGTCATCATATGCATTGCAAGGCATTTGGTCAAATTACAAACTTTGATATGCATTCACTAAAAAAAGTTTACATTTGTGTTATGAGTGTTGAATTGAATTGTTTGAATCATGTCAAAATTTGGTTTGGATTTGAATTTTCCAGAAAACCCTGATTTTCATTATTTAAATCCTACCCTGAAAATCCATTTCAAAATCTAAGCATATTTTGGGGTTGAGCCCAAAAGCAAAAGTGTAGAGCTTGACAAGTTGTACAAAGTTTGTTTTTGGAGTTTTTCAAGTTGTTTAGTAAAATTTGGAGTAATTCAAAAAGGCGTAATTCGTTAAATTTCCCCCATTTGAATTCAAAAGTTCATTTCAAAATCTAAACCGAATTAGGGGTTGGTTATAAAAGCAAAGTTGTAGAACTTTTGATTTTGGACAACTTTTACTTTTGGAGATTTTTGAGTTGTTATGAAAATTTGAGAGTAATTTGTGAATTTTGGCGAATGGCAAACTTGTAAATACTGTGAACAGTGTTCACCGCCGTAGCTACACTGCCGACGACCTTCGGTTCGCTTCCAGGCATGTGCGTGGACGTCCTCGGCTTCATGCTGACGTGGAGAAGGCTCCTGCGTGGCTTCCTTGTGCTTCTGGCCGCTCCTTAAGGCCTAAGCCGTCGCCGTTCTTCGCCGTTTCCCTTCCTCTGTTTTCCCGGCGCCATTGCCGCAGCTTCGTTGAGCCCTCACCGTCGAACCAGCGCCTGTGTCATCACAGCAAAGTGCTCAATAGCTTTGCCTCTTCCTTGCGCACCCATCCAACCGGTCGTAGTCATCTGACTTCGCCAAATTTCGCCGCGCGTCGTCTTTCTTCCCCACGACCGATAGTATCTCCGTCGAGCATGCCTCACCGTGGCCAGCGTGTTACGGTGAGCCTCTGCCCCTACTGAGTCTTGTTTCAGCTTCGCCATGATGCCATGGTACTCCTTGAACCATTGGTTTCTCATTTTGACCACCACAGCTCCCGGAACATCGCCACCGATGACGATCTGCTCCGCCGTGCCTGCTCGGAACGTCGACCAGCCTCTTCGTTGCTCCTCCGACCCTGCTTGTTGCTCAGTCGTGTTCGGGGTGAGGTGCTGAACCCTTCTGTGCTAAGTGTTTAACCTCTACCGTGCTTGTGTCGCCGGTGTGGTGCGGCCGTGCGGTTGTGCCCGCCATGGTCGTTGCTGTGCTCGGTCCAGGTAGTAATCGGTCGCGTTTGTGCCACAAATCGATGCGCTGTGATGTAGTGATCATGTTAGTGCCTTCGCCGTTGCCGTTGGTCTCGCCGTCGACGAGATATCGCCGGTCAGCGCCGTCGTTGCCGTGGTCAGCGTGCGAGGTTAGGGATGACAGGTGGGGTCGGGATGTCAGTGACTGCATAGTTCAAAATGAATTTCTGTTTTTCAGATTTGAATGAATAGTGTCTGTTTTTGTTATTTTTGTGTAGATTTATTTAGAGCTCCAAAAATTATGAAAATTTTTGTGTGACTCCTCTATGATGTATATTATTTAAGAAAAATATGAAATATTGTTTTTCAGCACTTTTTGAATGTGATAAAATTTGCTCAATTTATTAATAAATGAATTTCCATGATTTTCTAGGCTTACTTAACTGTCCAAAAATTATGAAATTTGTTTTGCCACTTACTTATCATGTAATGAACATTTACAAAAATTTTGAGCTCAATTAGAATAAGTTGATTTATTTCATAATTTTGAATTAAATAATTAATTCATAAAAGCAAATAGTAACCTTTAATGATTTAGGTTTTGTTTGAAATTTTGATTGAGTGATGACCTTGGGTCATTTGTTGATAATGATCCTTGGCAATTGATGTATGTGTTATGAAAAAGATTTAGTTTGATTGACTTACAAATGTACCGCGAAGGAAAGTTGTATTCAAATTGTTAATTTTTGCATCCATCATCGAGCATCACATTTTGTATTCCGCATCATGTTAAACATGGCATTGTTATTATGTGTAGTGAACGAAGGTGAACACATGGTAGTTAATCAAGTTGTTGAGGAGGTTAATCCGTCTGTTGAGGTCGGATCGAATACTTGTGAAACATCGCAGGAACCGGACTTTTCCGTCAACAAAGATAAGCCCCGGATGCATACAACCCTACCTTGTCTTTTACAAATTGATTTCGCTTTTGCTTCTCTTTACTGCATTAAGTGATTAGGAGTCAAGTGAAAAACAAATTGGTGCATTACCAACCTTGTTATTCCATATTTACCATATTACCAGTTTTAAATGCGTATATGCCTAGTTTTGCTTAGCTATGCTTAGAACGCTGAAAGTCGGGTGATTACCTGTCACCTGCAACTTTAAACAGAATTTTGGTTAACTTATGTTATCATGTGATATGGGAATGTGGAGTAATAAATTTAGACCGGGCGGACTCAGTGCATGTGAGCCACAAAACATGGAGGTCTTATGAGCGGGTTCTTTTCGCCTGTGTCGATTAAAGCACATCCGTTGTTGAATTGCATGAGGTGAGAATTTATAGTACTAACCACATACTCCAGTAAGCCTTTACTTGGCTATTCTATTATGAGAATGGCTACTCGCGCACTGGGAGTGGAGAGATGGCGGGAATAGCGTGTACCCACGCGGTGGCAACAGGCTGGATTGGTGGAGTACTGTATTCTCGGGTGGCGCGGACCCGTTCTTGTGTTAGAGGATCTGAGGGTAGGTTGGTATATGGAGGTCAGGGACCTGCATATGTCGTGTGGTCTAGAATCCCCAGCTAGGTTTAATCGGTTCGAATCGTCATTGCTCCTCGGTTATGGAGACTCAACTCACTGTTCATCATCGTAGCAATTAATAACTAGAACTTGAGAATGGTTTGGGAAAGTGTTGGACGTAAAGTTTCATGATCTCATTACGGATCGTGTCATCTTTGTATATGATTTTATGAAGTTTTAACTATTGAAATAAAGAATTTTTATTAAAGAGCTTTTACGCAAAATAACTTTGATTATTGCTAAAGCCATACCTTGAATCCCTGAGCCTGCATTCCTGAGTTTATCAGTTCTTATTTCGGTTAAGTCTTGTTGAGTACTTTTGTACTCAGGGATCGTTGACCCTTGTTATAGGTGAGCCTCATGAGCAGATCTGTTTTGGATCGTGCTGCATGACTATCGTTCGTTCTGACGATGAGAAGTAAATGTGTGATCCTTGGGCAGGACGTTTATTTTGTGTGTTATGTATATGTTAATTATGCCACTCCACTACTACTATGGTTTGTAATAATTATCGAACTTAGTTTGCTTGCTTTGAAACAACTAGTTTGTAAATTAAGTTATTGTAAGACTTCCGCTATTTTTACTCTGATGTCGATATTTGAATAAATGTTGTAATACTACAATGACTCTATAACGTGATCCTGCTTAGAAATTGTGGATGATTCAGGGTTCCCCGAGGACACCCGATAGTCTTCTTAAGTTACATGGAACATATGCATAGATGTCAAAGGTCGTTTGAGAGTGATAGGTGCATGTGGGCTCTATAATTTAGGAGGTTCTGCCACAGAATGGTATTAGAGCGATCATTGCAAGGTTTTTGTTGTATTATTTTACAAAAACTTCAAAATGATTTGGATGACTAAATTTAACTTGATAATTTGGTCCAAATTGCTTCTAACTTATCTTATTTCTTTCTCACCATTCCTTATTTGATTAAAAAGGTTTTGTGTGGTGGAGTAGTAATCTTACTATGCCCTATATAAAAACAAATGTTGATTATGTGCATTATAAACTTTGATGTTTTTGTTCGTAAGAATGATTCATGCATCATGATTAATTCACTCGTTACTTCCTTCACCTCTTAGTCTGGAGTTGAGTAGTGAGTCTGGTTTGAGTAATGTAATCCATCTTAGTTACTCTTTAGACTTTGATCAAATGGTCTTACTTGGATTAAATTGGCTTCCTATAGTATGGCCCGTACCAAGATGATGCCCCGTAAGTCCACTGGACCCAAAGGAGTTCCTCGTCACCAACTTGCCCCTAGAAATGACAGCGCTAGCAGTAGCAGTTCTAGGCCTGATCCTTAGACAGAGATACAGAGGATTTCTGTAGAGTTAGCACAAGCTACTAGAGATAGGGCTTTGGATGCTATACAGGTAGGAGAATTATAGGATCAATTGAGGCGTCTCACCACCGCGCACAGGAACTGCAAAAGCATGTTAGTTCGTACGGTGGAGGGAAGGAATGAAACTTGGCAGAGAGAAAATGTACCTAGAGCTAGAACTCATGAGCTAGAATTCTATGTAGAAGATTTAGAAGAATATAATACCTATCTACATGAGGAAGTTCATAGGCTTAGCAATCTACTAAATCCAAATCATGAGCCCCAAGCTGATGCAATGGATCCTGGTGTCATCCTTGCCGATGATAACGAATTGGAAGAGGAAGAAGAAGAAGATCCTAAAGAATTAGTAATGATCAATGAAAGTGATGATGAAGGCGGTAATAATTTCGGAATGGATACCGAGCCTGAAGTTTGAAGTAATCACGGAAAGGAGTAGAGTTGTATAATAGTTAGTTATAGTTAAGTTAGGTAGTCTTGTTTTGGTACTTACAAGTTCGGGTGTTCATATTAGTAAACTCTATGTAATGTGTCTGGAGTAAGCTTTGGTGCAAATCAATAAAGACTTGTGAATAAAGTTTGGTTTATTATGAGCAGATGCGTCGTACGTGGGGTTTGTATATTCCTGGAACTTCACAAGATGAGGATGGTATTCCAGATCCGCCACCAGTTCCAACAAATCTGGCTGATGCTATAACCGCACTTGTCAATGTGACGGCCGAAAATTCTTGTTTGCTTCATGAGATAGCTTAGAGTAATCAGAATCAGATGCATGGAAACTGTGGTCGCCACCATAACAGACAGGAGGCTACATATGTTGATTTTATAGACACAAGACCATCGGTGTTCACCAAGGCAGATGAACCATTGGAGGCTGATGACTAGCTTCGAACCATGGAGCAGAAATTTGATCTTATTCCATGCACGGAGTATCAGAAACCTACGTTTGCCGCCCAGTAACTTAGAGGAGCAGCAAGTGCTTGGTGGGTGAACTTAGTGGCTATGCAACCAGCTGGCATTCCAATAACTTGGGCTGAGTTCTGTACTGCCTTCAGAGCCCATTATATCCCTGAAGGAGTGCTGGCTATGAAGTTAGATGAATTTCTTGCTTTGAAGCAAGGAGATCAAACCGTGATGCAGTATATGGGAAGATTTAATCACCTGTCACAATATGCATCAGAACATGTCAATACTGATGCAAAGAAGAAGAGGTGGTTTATGAGAGATTTGAATACCAAGCTGCAAACAATGATGACAGCTTGTACTAATGTTACCTATCATGAGGCAGTAAATATTGCAATTGCTTCAGAGTCAAAGTATTGGCAACATAAGGAGCTCAAAAAGAAAAAGAGTATGTCGTCTGGATCTTTTGGGGGAATCAGAAGAGGCAGAGGGTGATTTATCATCCAGTACATCATAATCGTCCTCCTTATCGTCCGCCGCAGTCCCAAGCTAGGCAACAGTCAAATGTCCATCCTGCTATAACCTATCCGAACTCACAGTCAACCAATGCTCCTGGTGGCAATGCTCCAACGTCCCAGGGTCAAAACTATCCGTGTTACAATTGTGGAAGGACTGGTTATTTCTCCAGGGAATGTCCATATCCTAGGCAGGCTAATCAAAGTTATCAGAAGGCCCCTGCCAATCAACAACAGGGTCAGGCACCAAACAAGAACCCCAATTAGAATACTCAGAAGGGCAAAGATGAGAGGAAGATAGGATGGGTGTTCTATATTCAAGCTGGAGAAATTCCAGAAGGGGAGCCAGTGATGATGGGTATGTTTCCTATTGCCAATCACCCTGCAGTTATACTTTTTGATTCTGGCGCATCGCATTCATTCATCAATAGAACATTTGTCGTGAAGTATGAAATTTCAATTGGGGCAACAAAGGAAAGTTTCTTTATACAGTCGCCCAGGGGATGTCTGTGTACTAAGGAAATGGTATACCAGGTACCTGTAAACCTCAGTGGGCATATTTTTCCCACTACCATGATTATCCTTAAGGATCAGGATATAGATGTAATCTTGGGAATGAATTGGATGTATCAGCATAAGGCTATTATAGATGCTTTGAATAGGACATTAAGGGTAAGTTTGCTTGATAGTACTTCTCAACTTCTCATCCAACTTCCAACCCTAAGAAGATCAATGGGCAAGATTTGTGCAACTGCTATCAAAGAGATTAGATATATTCTAGTAGTGTGTGAATTTTCGGACGTGTTTCCTAAAGATTTACCCGGTCTACCACCTAATAGGGATGTATAGTTTAACATAGAGCTACAACCTAGAATAGCTCCGATTTCTCGGAGAGCTTATAGGATGTCACCTAAGGAATTGGCCGAGTTGAAGACTCAGTTACAAGAATTGATTGAGAAGGGGTTTATCTAACCTAGTTCTTCACCTTGGGGATGTCCGACAATTTTTGTGAAAAAGAAAGATGAGACCCTGAGGTTATGTGTTGACTATCGTCCGTTGAATGAAGTGGCCATCAAGAATAAGTATCCATTACCTCAGATAGATTTGCTTTTTGATCAATTGGCCAGAGCCAAAGTTTTCTCCAAGATAGATTTGAGATTAGGGTATCACCAAATTAAGATAAAGCCTGAAGATATTCCCAAAACGGCATTTACCACAAGATATGGATTATATGAATACTTGGTAATGTCTTTTGGATTGACAAATGCTCCAGCTCATTTCATGTATCTGATGAACTCAGTATTCATGCCTGAGCTAGACAAATTTGTAGTGGTGTTTATTGATGACATTTTAGTATATTCCAAGAATAAGAAAGAACATGCGGAACATCTTAGAATTGTTCTGACCCATTTGAGAGAACATCAACTATATGCCAAGTTTAGCAAGTGTGATTTTTGGCTTAAGAAAGTGCAATTTCTTGGACATGTCTTGTCAGCCGAAGGAGTTGCAGTTGATCCTAGCAAAGTGAAGGATGTGCTTGATTGGAAACCACCAACCATAGTTCATCAAGTTCGGAGTTTTCTGGGTTTGGCAGGGTATTACCATCGATTTATTCCAGATTTCTCTAAAATATCAAAGTCCATAACTAAATTATTGAAGAACCAAGTTAAGTTTGTCTGGTCATCTGAATGTGAAAAGGCTTTCTAGACTTTGAAAAGACTGTTGACTACTACACCAGTGCTAGCCCAACCTGATATCGAAAAGCCGTTTGATGTTTATTGTGATGCTTTAGGTATTGGTATTGGATGTGTGTTGATGCAAGAAGGCCGAGTCATTGCCTATGCATCCAGGCAACTTAAGCAGTATGAAGAACACTATCCAACTCATGACCTAGAGTTAGCAGCTGTGGTTCATGCTCTGAAGATTTGGCAGCATTACCTACTTGGTAATACGTGCCATATGTATACAGACCACAAGAGCTTAAAGTATATCTTTACTCAGTTAGAGTTGAACATGCGACAAAGAAGATGGTTAGAACTGATTAAGGACTATGACTTGGAAGTACATTATCACCCCAGTAAAGCAAATGTAGTTGCAGATGCCCTTAGTCGCAAAAGTTATTGCAATTGTCTGACAGTGAGAACAATGAGTTTGACTTTGTGCCAAGAAATGGAGAAATTAAATGTAGAAGTAATTCAATAAGGAAGTTTGACCAACATAATTGTTGAAGCCACTATTTGTGATCAAGTTATTGCTGCTCAGAAGGAAAACAAGGGTATAGCCCATATCAAGGAAAGAGTCAAGAATGGAAAAGCGGAATGCTTTAGCATAGATGGTGAAGGTGTGCTATGGTTTAAGGATCGCCTGGTGGTACCAAAAGTTCCTGAATTACGGCAGTCAATTCTTGAAGAAGCACATGCTACTAGGTTATCTATCCATCCGAGAAGTAACAAGATGTACCATGACTTGAAGCAAAAATTCTTATGGACTAAAATGAAAATAGAGATTGTTGGATATATAGCAAAGTGTGATACTTGTCAAAAGGTGAAAGCGATACATTTGAGGTCTGCTGGTGAATTACAACCATTGCCTATTCCATCTTGGAAGTGGGAGGACATAAGTATGGATTTTATTGTTGGTCTACCCAAGACATCAAAGGGATTTGACTCAGTATGGGTTATTGTAGATCGACTCACTAAGTCAGCACATTTTCTTCCTGTCAAGACAATATATCCTACGATCCAATATGCCAAGATATATTTAGCAAGAATCATTAGTCTCCATGGAGTACCCAAGACTATTGTGTCAGATAGGGGTACATAGTTTGTCTCTAACTTTTGGAAACAATTGCATTCTTCATTGGGTACCAAACTACTGTATAGTACAGCTTATCATCCACAGATTGATGGACAGACTGAAAGAGTCAATCAAGTACTTGAAGATATGTTAAGGTGTTGTGTCCTTAACTATTCCAATACACTACTATAGGAATCAATTTACGCAGCGTGGCCAAAATGGGCTCCGTGGTGGGCACCTCTTTTGCCTGCCACGGTTAACCGGTGGCCGGCCAGCGAGGCTGGCCACCGAGGCGCCCACTGTGGGAAAATGGTTTACCGTGGTGGGCCACCTTATTTGCCCACCGCAGGAAATCGTTATTTACCGTGGCAGGCAGTATGAATCACCCGCCGCGGTTAATACGATGTACCATAGCGGTCTCTTTAAACTGCCCGCCGCGGTAAAGACTTCATTTCCTACGGCGGGCGCTTTATATTGCCCGCTGTGGTAAAGCCTGTACAAATAATCACCGCCGCCCCTTTGTCTTCTCCACGGGTCTTCCTCTCTCTCAAACTCATGGGGGAGGTTTTGCCCTAAAATTTGAAGAAACTTTTGATTTGAGTTGAAGGGCTTGGATTTGAGGGAGGAGGACATCATAAGAGGTTCACAAAGGCTCCCCCTCTCTCCTTCCATCCTCTCTCTCTCTATTTCCATCACCTAGAGTTCTCTCTAGATCTAATCTAGATCTAGATCAATTTTAATGGAAAAAATGATGTCATGTATTTCTTTAACCTTAGATTCATCATAGATGCATGCTTCATCTTTCACATCGTTATTTCCTCTCTTTTTCATGATTTTGGACGTAAAAATCATCAATTTCTCCTAATTCTTCTTTATTTGTTGATTGTGATAGATAATGTTCGCAGGTATGTTGGATAGGTCGGAATGGATGTACCGGATCGATAGAGTGAATGATCCGCGGTACCTCTTTGAATTAAGGAAGTTTATTGCTGCTGGTAAAGCTCATCGTGAGAGACTGAAGCGGATGACAACCATATGTCCATGTTCTCATTGCAAGAACCTGAAAGCCAACCAAGACAGCGAGGTGCAAACTCATTTGATCATGTATGGTTTCATCGAGGGCTACACAGTCTGGACATTTCATGGCAAAAGAGTTGGTGCGGGTGGCGGTGCATCTGGAGTGAGCTCTTCGACGCTGATGACGACAGCACCATCGGTGAATAAAGATCCTTTAGGAGCACCCGACTCCTCATCATCTTCAGCAGCAGCTACGCCAGCCGATAGTGACAACAGTTGTCGTGATTGCATCATGGTGGATGATCTAATGCAAGACATGGCCAATGAAGCCGGCGACGGTGGGGATGGTCAGGATACTGTGAGCCAACCCGAGGATGTGCAGCTTGTTGAAGATCTAGTCAAACATTTCGATGAAGACGACATTGTGTTGGGTTGCCCAAAGTGGTTGGAGAATTTCAGAGAGTTGAAGTAGGCGGCAGTTGATCCTCTCTATAAGGACGGCGGCGATTGTCCGAAGGAGTGCACGGCGCTCCATTTTAACCTCCATATGTTGATGTTGAAGGCTCGTCATGGTTGGTCTGACACTAGCTTCAATGAGTTGTTAAGCTACCTTGCCACCATGTACCCAACGGCTAACAAGGTGCCCGCCAATACTTATCAGGCCAAGAAGCTGATCCAGCCAGTGGCGATGAAGCTTAGAAAGTTTGATGCATGCCCTAACCACTGCATCTTGTATCGGGGCAATGAGTATGAGAATTTGACAAGTTGTTCGCACTGCGGCTTTAGTCGGTACAAGAAAAATGCTGGTTGTCGCGTGCATGTAGAAGACGAGGGAGGCTTGCGGGGTGGTCGGAAGAAGAACAAGAAGGGGGCAAAGAAGAGCAGTGTGGCCAAACAGATCTTGGCTCAGCGGGACGATGAAGAAGAGCGTTACACGCACAGGAAAAGTCCAGCACTGTCGGTGTGGTACCTACCCATGATCGATCGCCTGCGTGCAATATTCGGGAACCCGAACGATGCCAAGCTCATGTCTTGGCATGCATCAGCTGACCGCCTGAACGACGATGGCAAGCTACGGCACCCATCCGATGGCAAGCAGTGGAAGGATTTCGATGAGGCCTACCCAGAGTTTGGTAAGGAGCCCAGGCATGTTAGGTTCGCGCTAAGTATCGACGGGATGAACCCGTTCAGTGAGCTTAGCAGCTCGCACAACACTTGGCCCGTCGTGCTCACCATGTACAACCTACCTCCCCATCTATGTCAGAAGCGTAGGTACCTTATGCTGACCATGCTTATCTCTGGACCGAAGCAGCCCGGCAATGATATAGATGTGTTCCTAGAGCCGTTCATGGAGGAAATGAAGATACTATTTGATGTTGGGGTCCAGATGGTGGATGCATCCCGCAAGGAGAAGTTCACACTAAAAGCAATCATCTTTGTCACCATCACTGATTACCCCGGTCTCTTCTCACTATCAGGGCAGATCAAAGGGAAGACCGACTGCATAATTTGCATCAATGGGACCTGCTACACTTACCTTAAGGGATCCAATAAGATGGTGTACATGAGGCACAGACAGTTCCTCGCAAAAAATCACAGGTATAGAAGAAGTATTATGAACAAATACTTTGACAATCAGGACGAGCCATAGCGTGATCAACCGACGCAGACTAGTTGGGGGACAAAGGTGTATGAGATGGTCAAGGACATGGATTAGGTGGAGTTTGGAAAGAAGAAGAAGCCACCTGAAGAGGGGAGCAAGCAGACAAGGAAGCAAAAGTGGGACCAGACGAAGGAAGCCCCCACCGCCGTTCCTTTCAAGAAGAAGTCAATTTTCTTCAAGTACCTATCGTATTGGAAAACACTAAATACACCCCATGCCATCAACTGCATGCACCTAGAGAAAAATGTCTTCAAAAGCATGATCGGTGTCCTGCTAGACATCAAGGGCAAGACAAAGGATGGTATCAAGTCACGGACGAATCTTGTCAATCTGGGCATCAGGCTGGACCTTCACCCGGGACTGCCTCAGAATGGTAAAGTCGATATCCCGGGTGTGGCCTACAACCTAACACAAGACGAGAGGATGGCTTTTCTTAAGTTGCTTAGGGGTATCAAGGTGCCAACTAGTTTCTCTTCCAACATCAAGAGCCTGGTCTCCATGAAAGACCTCGTAATGACCGGCTACAACTCACACGACTGCCACATCATGCTGACGGTGTTCCTACCAATTGCGATTAGGGCTATCCATCTAGAGTACATGAAAATGGTCATCACAAGGATGTCATACTTCTTTAATTGCATCACCTAGAAGGTCATTGATAAGGCTGAGTTGCCTGCCCTAAAGGAGTTCATCGCGGAGACCCTTTGCTAGCTCGAGATGTGCTTTCCACCATCTTACTTTGATATTATGCCACACCTAATGATGCATATGGTTGATCAGATCCATCAACTAGGCCCTATGTACCTACACCAGATGTGGATGTACGAGTGGTTCATGTCCACCCTCAACAGATACGTCCATAACCGCGCTTACCCAGAGGGCTCTATGATCAAGGCATACACAACGGAGGAGGCCGTGAACTGGTGTATGAGGTACATAAGAGATGGGAGGGTGATTGGGCTGCCTGTCCATCACCACGAAGGCAAAACCTCAGGGATGGGGTGCACAGGCCGAAAAGTGCGCACCGATGTGGCAAACCGAATGGTGCAAGAAGCTCATTACAACATCCTTCATCAGTTAGTGAGCATGGAGAAATATATTGAAAAGAACCTGGAAGAGATCCGCACTGCTAATGATGGACAACGCACGGAGGCATGGGTCCAGAACCATCACAAGAGCAATTTCATAGAGTGGCTCAAAGAGCAACACATACCCCTTGAAGGATGCCCTAATGAAGATACAGAGACTGTTAAGAGGCTTGTGTTAGGCCCATCCAGCCAAATCACCACATGGCAAGGGTATGACGTCCAGGGCTACAGGTTCCACATGAAAGACAAGGACAAGAAGAGCTTGGCACAGAACTGCGGTGTTCGATACGAGGGCGAAGAAGAGTACACGGGCTAGAGGAGGCAATACTATGGGCAAGTCGAAGAAATATGGGAACTTGACTATGGCCAGAACCTACGCATAACCGTCTTCCATTGCTAGTGGGTCAAACCGAATGCGGTTGCAGTGGACAGTTATGGGTTAACCACCATAGACCTCAAAAGTATCGGCTACAAAGATGACCTGTGGGTACTAGCAACCAATGTCACGCAAGTGGCCTACTATATATATGCAGATGACCCAAAAAGGCATGTGGTTGTGTCCGGAAAGCAGCGGATTGTGGGAGCTGATGGGGTGAAGAGTCCCGAACAATACAACAACTACGTAGAGCTCAAGCTTTTTACCGATCATCCAAAGAAGATCAAGGCCGTCGAGGACCGATTCAACAAGTCCAGGATGATGCCATGGGCCCGCCCCGACAATGAGAAGAGGACGGTGAAAGCATCTGCACCAAAATGATATATGTATCCCAGAGACATATATGTAATAATATAGCTCGATCTATTGAAGACAAGTTTTGTAACTTATTATTAATATCATGGAACCATACTACTCTACTAGTACTACTGAATCTACTACTACTACTACTATACAATACTACTCTACTAGTACTACTCAACCTACTACTACTATAGAATACTACTACTATCTATTGTACTAATACTACTCTCTACTACTCACATGTACTCTACTACTACACAGCACTACTCTACTACTACTACACAGTACTACTCTACTACTACACAACACTACTCTCTACTTACACACTACTACTCTCTACTAATAATAAATATCAGTGCCCATAAATTTTAGATTAATAAGTTTTAGATTGATAATAAATATTAGTGAGCAAATGCAAAAATATTAACCGTGGCGGGCACGTAACAGCGCCCGCCGCGGTTAATCGATTAACTATGGCGGGCAGTTTAAGGTGCCCGCTATAGTAAACATTTACCATGGCGGGCGAATTATATTGCCCACCGCGGTTAATCCGTGACTATATATGTGCTGCTGCTCGCACAAATTTTCTTATTCCTTCGCGCCCTCGAATTCGACCCGAAGGGCTGCCGAAATATAGCGCCGCCACCGCCATCCCCGCCGCCGAGCTCATCCGTGGTGACCCCCGCCCCCATCCTCCTCCCCCGTGCCCATGCCCCACCCTCGTCCTCTTCTCCCTTGCCCGTGCCCCGTCCCTGTGCTCCTTCGGTGCCCCGTCCCCAGAACCCTAGCTCCGATGCATCGCCAGCTCCGACCCGTCCGCCGCCGCCAAATTCCTCGACGACCTTCCCCACCCTTCTCCAGTTCAGGCAGCACTACACAGCGCGCAAGGAAACAACACCACCAGTGGTACGTAACCTAACCTCTGCATGTCCTGTGCCTGAAACCATGCCCTTCTCCTACTCTCCTAGTAGCAGCTTTCTACGGTCTTCACGCCATGTTTGTTTATTAGTGTCGATTTTATCGTGCTATGTCCTAGGGGAAATTCGTGGAGCAAGCTATTGGTATTCTTGTGCTGGTTGGTTTCTGGGGCATATCATCGAGCATCTGGTGTGCGGTTCTAGGGAGGAACCTATGAGTATTTGTCCTGGCCTTTTTGGGTAAACTAGGTTCAGTACTCCACTTTGCCTTTGACTAAAGTAGCTAGCGCTGAACTTTGGGTTCCTAAACTCCTTGTGCTGCAAGTTTATAGGAAGCAAAGGTTTTTTTCTCGCCATTTTGAATTGGAGAAGGTTGCTGCCTGGCGTGCATGATATACATTGATTTGTAACCCACATCTGCTTATAGAATTACGAATTGGTGGATTACCATAAAGATGCCTTTCATCTGTATATCCGGTATCGCCGACCTGGACCAAATTTAAATCTCGTATCTGTAGTTTTTCAAATAGACATTCTGCGAATGCATATCCCTTTGCCCCAAGGCCCCAGCATACTGCTCATAGTATATTTGTACTCATTGGGTAGCATGTTCATCGATATCTGGTGCAGTTAGGTGCTTACATGTTCCTTTTCCCTAGTCTAGAACAGAATGGGCGGTTCTTGTTCATATTTTCTTTACCAAACAGTCATTTGAGTGAACATATGTACACTAGCCCCATGAATGATAGAATACTATATTTTCTGGTATTTGTATGGCACATTTTGTCCTAGATCAGAAAGGTGATTGGATATCGGACTGTCAATTGGTTATATGTTGTGAGATTTTTTTTTCAATTTTAGTGTTCAGCAGATGGACGCTGAACAATAAATCAATGCATAAGTTCATGTATGTTAATCCTACTGGACTGCTCAGGCTATAAACTAATTCACACCTATCGATATTTTGTTAGGGTTAGATTAGCATATCCTTAATTTGCAAATGAAAGGAATGCTGTGGTCTTATTTAAACCATTCGATTGAGCTAGTCTTTTTTCCCAGTACTCAGGTGCCTGATTTCTTTCCCTTCTTTCTCTAATTTCCCTCTCAACTCCTAATCTTATCCCTGATCTAGGGTGTGGAGACATTGAGAAGAATCATTGAGGAGCAGGGCATGAGCTGTTAGGCTTTCATGCCATATATACTAATTTTTTCCTTGCTAGATTGTCTCAACCCCTGAAATGTACAGTTCTAAATTTTGAGCTATACAACACTTACTCTACTAAACCTCAGTAGGCAGCGGCGATGATGATCGAGTGCCCCCGCTAAACTAGGATGGTTTGTATACCAGATACAAGCAACTAGTTTAAAAGCGATGTGATGACAATGGGGCAAATCTGAGCCAACTACTACTACTTTACTACTCTAGTACTACTCTACTCTACTCTCACCTCCTTTAGTCTTCTACTCTATATTGATGGCCGAAGGCCACCCTTTGGGGCTAAATTTTGAAACTATCTTCATGGCTTTTGTTTGGTATTTGCAATGATGATTCTTTTCACACTTCTAAGCTGAGGCAGTGGCATATGCAATGATGTGAACCCTTTTATGCTGAGGCAGCGGCGATGATGATTGAGTGCCCCTGCTAAACTAGGATGGCTTGTATACCAGATACAAGCAACCAGTTTAAAAGCGATGTGATGACAATGGGGCAAATCTGAGCCAACTACTACTTTACTACTCTAGTACTACTCTACTTTACTACTCTAGTACTACTCTACTTTACTACTCTATAACTGTGTCTATACAACTAAAATATGTATTCATTGTAGCTTTCCAATGGTGGAGGAACCGATAAGCGAATGGCGTGACCCTACCCCTAGTGCATCATCATCAACTAGCCTCGAGAGCCAAGTGTCCGTGACCCCGAGGCCAACAAAGAAACGTCATACAGAGGATGAAGTTGATCCAACCTACCAACTGAGGGACGACAAAGTTGAAAGTGCGCGGTCTCCAAACCCTAAACAGATGCTGGTGGTGCCTCGAGAATTGAATTTCGAGGAGGAACAAGTCAGTGATAAAGACCCCCCCCCGCTCCATCTCCAACCACTTCAGGCAAGTCTAGTGGTTAGAGGACAAAGCTGAGAAGGGGGGAACACGGGAGGCACCAGAGGGAAATCCATGGCGAAGTCCATGTGATCCATGAGGTGCGACCAAAGGGAAACCCGTTGTTGCCACCCACGGTCCTTGCCAAGTTCAGCAACTAGGTGGCATGTATAGTCAAGGACAAGGTGGAGATCACTTGGGAGGAGTGGAACAATGTCCTGGTCGACTACAAGACACATATCTGGGGTGAGGTGACGAGGAGCTTCCATTATCCCGAGGACGTCGATCTGAACAAGTGCAGGGAGTGGGTCATGCACGTGGCAGGAAGAGCCTTTAGAAACTTCAAGTCCATGCTGACCAGGTACTACCTGAAGCTAGGCAAGTCACCCTGTGTCAAATACACTATGGTGAAGGAACATCACTGGGAAGAGTTCTGCAAACAAAGAACAATAGAAGAAGCAAAGGCAAAGAGCACCAAGTTCAGCACACTCATGAAGAAGAACCTACACCCCCACCACTTGGGCATGACTGGGTTTGCTAGTAAGAGGCCCCAGTGGCAGGAGGAAGAAAGGGCTAGAGATGCCACCGGGCTTCCGGATCCGTACGACGGTGTAGACTTGAGGGCTAAGGACTTCATCTATGCCCGCAAGCCGAAGAAGCTCAAGGAGGGCGCGAGCAAGTTCAATGAGCCCAAGTTTGAGGAGGTGGAGAGGGCTCTCATTGAGGCTGCTAAATCCAAGGATAGCTTCAAGGTTCGTAAGGGCTAGGACTTGCTGACCCTGGCGCTGGGAACCCCCGAGCACCGTGGCCATGTCTGTGGCATGTCGTTGAAGATGAGCTAGAACTTAGTGGAGTCATGGCAATCCGACGCTGCCACATACCGGTCAAGGCAGAGGTACAAGGAGGGCATCTATTAGAAGGGCTATGATCAAGGCGTGGCCAAAATGATCAGTCGGTCCATAAAAGAAGCCTTCACGAGCAATGACCCAGATATGGTGTCGATGAGGTCATAGATGCTTCGCTAGGTTGGCGTGGCCATGCCTCAAGTTCCACAAGGGCAGACACAAGGGCAGCCACTGTCAATGATCGAGGATCACCCAAGGCACCCCATCGATGACATCCGGCAACCCATGCATGTCCACCTCAACATCCTATTTGGCAGGGCAAAAAAGTTGACCATGGGTGAGGGTTACATGCGCCCCAAAGAAGATATCAAAGATTTCAACCAAGACCAGATCCCTGCCAACTATGCTGCCGTGATACTTACATGGTATGCGACCCAATACAAAGAATTTGAAATGGAATATCCAACTGCACAAGGGATAATGATCCTTGGAGCTGCCATTGGTTCTGAAGTCCTATGGAACAAGGACGACAAAGAGATCATTCTCTCGACGCTAACTTCTACACCGATGGTGACACCAGCATCACAACCATCCGTTGCCGGATCTTGTCCCCCCGATGATTTGGATCACAGCGACGGCGATGACGAAGGCAATGGCGGGGATGACAAGGGAAGGAAGTCACCCCAAGGCACAAGCCCTCACCCTCGTTCTCCTCCTCCAACAACAAGTCCACCTCCACCTCCCAATAGTCCGTCTAAGGGCACAAGCAAAGGACCAGGAGGCATGGAGGAACCAGGGGCAAAGACACTGCCTGCTGCCATTGCGAGCACAAGCCACTGTCCTCCACCGCCGGCGAAGACTAAAGGCGACCAAGGGCATCTCACATACTCACTTGAGTTCAAAAGATATGGTAGCGGCAAGCATAATTTGCTAATAACTTTTCTTTGCCATAATATGGTACTAACATTTCTATCCTAGGCCGAGATCACCTTTCCATCTATTTCCTAAATCGGATGACTGCCTTGGCCATTATGAGCATGGGAAGTTCATGATAACCAAGGCCCAGCTCATCGACGAGGAAAGGTGGGAGACAAGGAGGTTTCATCTCTGGTACATGGAAGCGGCAAAAGCTAGCCTGCATGGTTTTCTAATCAAGGTTGTGGCGGAGTACTTCCACTTGCTCAGCAACGATGTAGAACTCCCCGTGGACTTCCATGACATGTACAGACTACTATGGGAACAAGACCTTGACATTGCCCAAGTCACCTTGTTCTCTATGTAAGTGATGAATTGCGAGTTTCACATATCACCTGCCTTTGAATCGGTCAAGACTACTTATATATGCCACGATGGCTTGTCCTTGCAGGTTGATGGCCTATATATCCAAGGAACTAAAACTTGATGTTATCTATCTATCTCCAATGCATATTGCTCAAAGAGTCATCATTGGTTACCACCTAGATGACAATCATCCAACCATGAAAGACTTGACCAAGCAACAGAGAGAGGTGCACAGGAAGAAACTGATGGAAATGAGAAGTTGAACATTTCAAGGTACATACTAGGAGCAATGAAGAAGATCAAGAGAAATGGGTGTATCGTAGCTACCTACCACTTTGGGTAAGTCGAAGACATGCCTATAGAGATAAGTGGGTAGCTAGCTAGTATTATTATTTCTCGTCATAACATGTATTTTGTTTCAATGGCATAGCCAAGGCCTCGAGGGTCACTGGGTTGGATTTATCATCTACCCTTAGGATGGCAGGGCCTGCGTATTTGATTCATTGAGAATGCCAAACTTAAAAGGGTACAAGGCCTTTGAAGATTGCCTCAGAGTGTAAGTGACTGAACTGTCTTCTCATATGCATTCTAATGCCCTGCCTAATACTAGTACATTTCGTATAGCGCTTATAAGGAGTATGTGAAGGATCCTGAATGCTATGATCGAAGAATAGAGAATTTTAAGGCTAAGCATAAGAACCGCATCAAAATCAGATGCAACTTTCTGGTAAGCATTTGAAAGGTTTAATTGTGCTTTCTATTCATAAGCGTTCTAATGCCTGTATTCTAATGCTTGTGTATCGATCATGCAGTGTGCCAAACAACCGATAGGATCACAAACCTGTGGCTTCTACGTCTGTGAGTACCTGAGGGAGTGCAAGCAGTACATCAGCAGTTGGAGGGTGCTCAAGAATGGATTGAACTGGTGGAGAGATGTGTAGAGCACCCAACACTCCTTCAAGCAGACAAAGGCGGACATATGTAAGTTTGCCTTAGACAAATGCGTGCTTGAAGGGAGCACGTTCTTCAATGAGAACAGCTAGCTAGCGATTTTACCGGAGTACGAGAGGCTGAGGAAATGGCCCACGATGATGCGTCCACAGGATTACTCCTTAGGGCATGTATAATGACTTTAATATGCAAATGTAATGAATTAACGATGACAAGAACGACTAAGTGAATGTATATATATGTATATTATCTCATGTGTAATGCCTGCATACTTTTTAAGTTTAATCTGTGAAATCTGGATGTGATTTGAATTTGAATTTGAATTTGAATTTATATGCCTGCTGTATTTTTTTAATTTAGGAAATAATTTACCGAGGTGGGCAAATAATAATGCCGCCACGGCTAACGAACATAACCGCGGTGGGCCACGAAAGGTGTCCGCCGCGGTAAAATAATTTACCGCGGTGGGTGGTGCAATGTGACCGCCGTGGTAAAAGTATATTTACCGCGGCGGGCATGTTACATCGCCCGCCGCGGTAAATCGGTTAACCACGGCAGGCAAAGCCGCCCGCCGTGGTTAAGCCACGATTTATTGTGGCCTCTAGGCCGCGTCAGATAGCTTTGCCCACCGCGGAAAATAAAAAATACCCGCCTCCAGTAAAGTTTGTGTAGTAGTGATAAGTGGGATGAATGCTTACCTTTGGCCGAGTTCTCATACAACAATAGTTATCAGGAAAGCATTAGAATGGCTCCATTTGAAGCACTCTATGGTCATAGATGCAGAACACCTTTGAGTTGGTCTGAGCCTAGAGAAAGAAGATTCTTTGGAGTTGACCTTGTGAAAGAAACATAAGACAAGGTTAGGCAAATACAGAGTAATTTGAAGATAGCTCAGTCCCGCTAAAAGAGTTATGCAGATAGAAGATGGAGACCATTGGTATTTAATAAAGGAGATTTTGTATATCTGAAAGTATCACCAATGAAGGGAGTTACCCGTTTTGGTGTTAAAGGAAAGTTGGCACCTTGATATATTGGACCATATCAAATTTTGGAAAGGTATGGAAAAGTGGCATATCGCTTGAAATTACCTGAACATCTCATAGCTGTGCATGATGTGTTCCATGTTTCTCAATTGAAGAAGTGTCTCCGAGTGCCTGAACAGAATGTTGAAGTTGAAGGAGTGGAACTTGAACCAGATTTGACTTATTCCGAATATCCTATCCGAGTTTTGGATCAGAAAGATCATGTTACTCGAAGACAGACAATCAAGTTCTATAAAATACAATGGAATAAACATTCAGAAGAAGAAGCTACTTGGGAATCAGAAGATTACTTGTTAGAAAAGTTTCCAGAGTTTCTAGCGTCAATATAGAATAGAGTAATGTTAGTTGAGCTCGGTTGCTACAAATTGTATTTTGTAAAGGAACCTCAGTTGTTTTATGGACAAGTTTTGGATGTTTTTGGACTAACACATTTCCTTTTCCATTACTTACTCTATGGCTTTGAATCTCGGGGCGAGATTTCTTTTAGGGGGAAGGATTGTAACACCCCGGGTGTTTAAATATTAAAAACATGACATGTCATCATATGCATTGCAAGGCATTTGGTCAAATTGCAAACTTTGATATGCATTCACTAAAACAAGTTTACATTTGTGTTATGAGTGTTGAATTGAATTGTTTGAATCATGTCAAAACTTGGTTTGGATTTGAATTTTCCAGAAAACCCTGATTTTCATTATTTAAACCCTACCCTGAAAATTCATTTCAAAATCTAAGCATATTTTGGGGTTGAGCCCAAAAGCAAAAGTGTAGAGCTTGATAAGTTGTATAAAGTTTGTTTTTGGAGTTTTTCAAGTTATTTAGTAAAATTTGGGGTAATTCAAAAAGGCGTAATTCGTTAAATTTCCCCCATTTGAATTCAAAAGTTCATTTCAAAATCTAGACCAAATTAGGGGTTGGTTATAAAAGCAAAGTTGTATAACTTTTGATTTTGGACAACTTTTATTTTTGGAGATTTTTGAGTTGTTATGAAAATTTGAGAGTAATTTGTGAATTTTGGCGAATGGCAAACTTGTAAATACTGTGAACAGTGTTCACCGCCGTAGCTACACCGCCGACGACCTTCGGTTCGCTTCCAGGCGCGTGCGTGGACATCCTTGGCTTCGTGCTGGCACAGAGAAGGCTCCTGCGTGGCTTCCTTATGCTTCTGGCCGCTCCTTAAGGCCTAAGTCGTCGCCGTTCTTCGCTGTTTCCCTTCCTCTGTTTTCCCAGCGCCATTGCCGCAGCTCCGTTGAGCCCTCGCCGTCGAACCAGCGCCTGTGTCATCACAGCAAAGTGCTCAACAGCTTTGCCTCTTCCTTGCACACCCATCCAATCAGTCGTAGTCGTCTGACTTCACCAAATTTCACCGCGCGTCATCTTTCTTCCCCACGGCCGGCAATATCTCCATCGAGCGTGCCTTGCCGTGGCCAGCGTGTTACGGTGAGCCTCTACCCCTGCTGAGTCTTGTTTTAGCTTCGCCACGATGCCGTGGTACTCCTTGAACCATTGGTTTCTCATTTTGACCACCACAGCTCCCAGAACATCGCCACCGACGACGATCTGCTCCACCGTGCCTGCTCGGAATGTCGACCAGCCTCTTCGTTGCTCCTCCGACCCTGCTCGTTGCTCAGTCGTGTTCGGGGTGAGGTGCTAAACCCTTCTGTGCTAAGTGTTTAACCTCTACCATGCTTGTGTCACTGGTGTGGTGCGGCCATGCCGTTGTGCCCGCCAGGGTCGTCGCTGTGCTCGGTCCAGGCAGTAATCGGTCGTGTTTGTGCCACAAATCGATGCGCCGTGATGTAGTGATCATGTTAGTGCCTTTGCCGTCGCCGTTGGTCTCGCCGTCGATGAGATATCGCCGGTCAGCGCCGTCATTGCCGTGGTTAGCGCGCGAGGTTAGGGATGACAGGTGGGGTCGGGATGTCAGTGACTGCGTAGTTCAAAATGAATTTCTGTTTTTCAGATTTGAATGAATAGTGTCTGTTTTTGTTATTTTTGTGTAGATTTATTTAAAGCTCCAAAAATTGTGAAAATTTTTGTGTGAGTCCTCTATGATGTATATTATTTAAGAAAAATATGAAATATTGTTTTTCAGCACCTTTTGAATGTGATAAAATTTGCTCAATTTATTAATAAATGAATTTCCATGATTTTTCTAGGCTTATTTCACTGTCCAAAAATTATGAAATTTGTTTTCCCACTTACTTATCATGTAATGAACATTTACAAAAATTTTGAGCTCAATTAGAATAAGTTGATTTATTTCATAATTTTGAATTAAATAATTAATTCATAAAAGCAAATAGTAACCTTTAATGATTTAGGTTTTGTTTGAAATTTTGATTGAGTGATGACCTTGGGTCATTTGTTGATAATGATCCTTGGCAATTGATGTATGTGTTACGAAAAAGATTTAGTTTGATTGACTTACAACTCTACCACGAAGGAAAGTTGTATTCAAATTATTAATTTTTTCATCCATCATCGAGCATCACGTTTCGTATTCCGCATCATGTTAAACATGGCATTGTTATTATGTGTAGTGAACAAAGGTGAACACGTGGTAGTTAATCAAGTTGTTGAGGAGGTTAATCCGTCTGTTGAGGTCAGATCGAATACTTGTGAAACGTCACAGGAACCGGACTTTTCCGTCAACGAAGGCAAGCCCCGGATGCATACAACCCTACCTTGTATTTTACAAATTGATTTCGCTTTTGCTTCTCTTTACTACATTAAGTGATTAGGAGTCAAGTGAAAAACAAATTGGTGCATTACCAACCTTGTTATTCCATATTTACCATATTACCAGTTTTAAATTCGTATATGCCTAGTTTTGCTTAGCTATGCTTAGAACGCTGAAAGTCGGGTGATTACCTATCACCTGCAACTTTAAACGGAATTTTGGTTAACTTATGTTATCATGTGATATGTGAATGTGGAGTAATAAATCTAGACCGGGCGGACTCGGTGCATGTGAGCCACAAGACATGGAGGTCTTGTGAGCGGGTTCTTTTCCGCCTATGTCGATTAAGGCACGTCCATTGTTGAATTGCATGAGATGAGAATTTGTAGTACTAACCACATACTCCGACAAGCCTTTACTCGGCTATTCTATTATGAGAATGGTTACTCGCGCACTGGGAGTGGAGAGATGGCGGGAATAGCGTGTACCCACGTGGCAATGGGCTAGATTGGTGGAGTATTGTATTCTCGTGTGGCGCGGACCCATTCTTGTGTTAGAGGATCCGAGGGTAGGTCGGTATATGGAGGTCAGGGACCTACATATGTCATGTGGTCTGGAATCCCCAGCTGGGTTTAATCAGTTCGAATCGTCGTTGCTCCTCGGTTATGGAGACTCAACTCACTGTTCCTCATCGTAGCAATTAATAATTGGAACTTGAGAATGGTTTGGGAAAGTGTTGGACATAAAGTTTCATGATCTCATTATGGATCGTGTCATCTTTGTATATGATTTTATGAAGTTTTAACTATTGAAATAAAGAATTTTTATTAAAGAGCTTTTACACAAAATAACTTTGATTATTGCTAAAGCCATACCTTGAATCCCTGAGCCTGCATTCCTGAGTTTATCAGTTCTTATTTTGGTTAAGTCTTGTTGAGTACTTTTGTACTCAGGGATCGTTGACCCTTGTTGCAGGTGAGCCTCATGAGCAGATCTATTTTGGATCGTGCTACATGACTATCGTTCGTTCTGACAATGAGAAGTAAATGTGTGATCCTTGGGCAGGACGTTTATTTTGTGTGTTATGTATATGTTAATTATTCCACTCCACTACTACTATGGTTTGTAATAATTATTGAACTTAGTTTGCTTGCTTTGAAACAACTGGTTTGTAAATTAAGTTATCGTAAGACTTTCGCTATTTTTACTCTGATGTCGATATTTGAATAAATGTTGTAATACTGCAATGACTCTGTAACGTGATCCTACTCGGAAATCATGGATGATTCGGGGTTCTCCGAGGACGCCCGACAGTCTTCTTAAGTTACATGGAACATATGCATAGATGTCAAAGGTCATTGGACAGTGACAGGTGCATGTGGGCCCTATAATTTAGGAGGTTCTGCCACAGCCCCCCACAATGGTTCAGCCTCTGCACCGACTGGGCCTCAGCTCTCTACGTTGTCAGCACTCTAGGACCGGCACATCGTTCATAGTACGCGCCATGCCCTGCATCAAGCTGCAGGAGCTCCCACATCGTGCATAGGGCCAAGCTCCTGTAGCCTCAGGATCAGTGCACCCATGCCGTTGCGTCTACCTAGCCTTGTCTCTCTGCGCTGGTCAAACATACAGTGACCAGCATGCCTCCAATAGAAGAAGGCACGCATGCCACCACAGGAGCTCCCACGTCGCATAGGATCAGGCGTGACCGGCACGTCGCTCTAGTGCACCGAGGACAAGACTGCTCCACCGACCATGCTGCCATAGTGACGAGTTGTGGGGCTTGGACATACCACCTCTGCTCACAAAACGCTATGTAGCAAATACATTTACCACCCCTGTGTCTCCCTTCGACTACAAAAGGGAGTGACCAGGGCCGCTTCTAAGGGGGGAGAAGAGACTCACACGTGCAAGCAATGCACAACGCTCTGTAACACACATGCTCCCTCACTGCAAGAGATCAACATCTCAAGCAACCCATGCCACTCTTCGCAGAGACCTGGGACTAGCTCCCTCTCTCACTTAGCTTGTAAGCCCCTACTACAAGCACCTCGGTGCAAGGAACATAAGATCGCTCTCTCAGACTGGACGTAGGGCACCTATTGCCTAAACCAGTATAAACCTTGTGTCTCTTTGCATCACCATCCGGGATTAGAGGCACATAGTACACTTTCACTAGTCGGTTGAGGACCTGCCAGACCAAAACACCGACAGTTAGCGCGCCAAGTAGGGGCCATATTGCGTGTCAGCTTAGTCATCCCAACAAGTTCCGGATGGCAGACCCCATGTGACCACTGCGTCTCAGCACGGTGATCTAGTTCGGGAGCCTAGAGTTCATGTCTCTAGGATATGAGTACGATATGGTACTCCTCCCACCTAGAGCCCCATCGACCGACAACGACATCACGCACCAGCAGCCTAGGCGTAGGCGGTGCCTAGGCCACCGCTCTCGTCACGCTCGCTAGGCATGACGCGGGCGGGACCACCTTGACACCACATGAGCTCAGGGCGACGCACCGCGCTCCGCTAGTACAGAGTCCCTGGCTGGGGACCTGTCTAGCTTAAGCCTAGGCAAGGGAAATACACCGGTGGCACGCAGCAACACCCCATCATCAAGCTCTACCCCACCACCTCCTGAGGAGTCGACTCCGGTAGAGCAGAGCCCAACGATGACACCATCCCCATACCCCTTCGGGTTGGGCAATGCCGCCGCCGCCAACGCTTCCACTCACATAGAGCCCCCCAGACGCCACCAATGTTTTGCCCTCAACCTCATCACCAAAACCCCGACTCACACCCATGCTGACTCCTCAGAGGAGGACGAGGCATGGGCCAGAGCAGACTTCTCTGGGCTTCACGACCCCAAAGTCATGCGCTGCTTCATGGCCACGAGCGACTACTACTTCGGCTACTCCGACTCTGATGACGAAGACACTTACAATCCCACTAGTGAGTGCTCCAACGTTGAGCTTAGGGTGCCAAGCGTGAGCGATGAGGACAAAGGGGTAGGCAATCACTCCCTGCCCCACGAGGGGATAGGCGACGCCACACCTCCACACGTTGAGCCCCTGGCATCGCAGAACGAGAACCCTGCCCCCGAGGAACTTTGATGCCTAGACCTGGAGTAGCTCCATGAGCTTTAGGCCAAGGTAGAACAAGACTGACTCCTTCTACAGCAGCTCTGAGACACTCTCGAGCAAGAGCAGCGGGGTCGCAGTGATGGCAGAGCAGCCCGGCAGAGGGCTCATGACGTCGACCACCACATCAACAATGACGAATGGGGCGAGCAACCCCCTATCTTCAATCGTGCTAGCCAGAACGTCGTAGCAGCAGCGATGCTACTCCGGACCCGAGCCCTCTACCTTGGAGGGGCGACGGGTCCACGGTGAGCTCCAAGACCTCCTCGAGACTGCTGCAGTACAATAGGCCAAAAGTTCCACCTCTCAATGGCACGGGGGCACCTCAGAACTACCCACGGCACTACCTCAGTAGGATAGAGAGGCCTCGGTTCATCCTGAGCCTGCTCGGGCACCGAAAGCCAACAAGGCCCCCTCAGTGCATGACCGCCTCAGCGACCGATGCGAGGCGTAAGGCGACCATGATGTGGTCAGCAGGTGGTGGTGCCACAACAATGATGGGCTCGCCAGAGGCTACCACCTGCACTGAGGCGGTCACTATGATAGTGGGGAGGACCATAGTCCTTCTCCTAGGCCACCTGGCCCTCGAGTCTTCAGCAAGGCCATCTGCGGTGCCCACTTCCCGACCTGGTTTTGGCAACCGGCCAACCTCTCAAAGTACAGTAGCGAGACCAACCCCGAGCTGTGGCTAGCCAATTACCGCCTGGCTTGTCAGCTAGGCGGCGTGGACAATGACCTGCTCATCATCCGCAACCTCCCCTTGTTCCTGTCAGACTCGGTGTGAGCCTGGCTCGAACACCTCCCTCCCTTGTAGATCAACAACTGGCGTGACTTGGTAAAGGTCTTCGTTGGGAATTTCCAGGGCACATACGTGTGCCCTAGGAACTCCTAGGACCTCAAGAGTTGTCGCCAGAGGCTGAATGAGTCTGTCTGAGACTTCATCCGATGCTTCTCCAAGTAATGCACCGAGTTGCCCAGCGTTAGCGACTCAGAAATTGTCCAGGCATTCCTCTCCGGCACCTCCTGCTGAGACCTAGTCTGAGAGTTAGGTCAGAATGTACCAACCACGACGGCTGTGCTCCTCGACATCACCACCAACTTTGCCTCGGGTAAAGAGGCTAAAAGGGCCATCTTCCCCAACAACGACGCCAAGGGGAAGCGGAGGGACAAGGCCCCTGGGCCTCGGCCCCCCACATCCCCAAGAAAAAGAAATAGGGTCACCAAGGGAAGCAGGAGGTCCTTGAGGCCGATCTAGTCATGGCCGCAGATCGCAAGAATCCTCGAGGCCCTGCTAGAGGCCCCGGGCTCTTCGACGACATGTTTAAGAAGCCCTACCCTTACCACCAGGGCCCAGTGAAGCACACCCTCGAAGAGTGCACCATGCTCTGGCATTACTACACCAAGCTTGGGCTCCCCAACAACAATGCCAAGAAGAAGGGCGGCGGCGATAGGGACAACGACAAGGATGATGGGTTCCCCAAGGTGCACAATGCCTTTATGATCTTTGGCGGGCCTTCAGCGTGCCTCATGGTGCGTTAGCGAAAGAAGGAGCGCCAGGAGGTCTTCTCGGTTGAGGTGGCCACTCCCTGATACCTTGATTGGTCATGAGAGGCGATCACCTTCGATCGGGATGACCACCCCGATTATGTCCCAAATCCCGAGCAGTACCCACTCATCGTTGACCCGATCATCGGCAACACTCGGCTCACCAAGGTGTTGATGGACGGGGGCAGTGACCTCAACATCCTCTACGCCAACACCCTAGAGCTCCTAGAGCTTGACCAGTCATGGCTTTGAGGCAATGCCGTGCCCTTCCACAGCATCGTGCTAGGGAAATGCATGTGACCCCTCGGACGCATCGACTTGCCCATCTGCTTCGGCACTCCCTCCAACTACCGTAGGGAGGTCCTCACCTTCGAGGTGGTTAGGTTCAAGGGGACCTATCACGCCATCCTAGGGCGCCTGTGCTATGCCAAGTTCATGGTGATCCCCAACTACACCTACCTCAAGCTCAAGATGTCGGGCCCCAATGGCGTCATCACTATCGAGTCCATGTACAAGCATGCATACGACTACGATGTTGAATGCATCGAGTACGCCAAGGCTCTCATGGAGGCCGAGACCCTCATTGTCAACCTCGACCAACTTGGTAGCGAGGCACCCGACTCCAAGCGTCGTGCTAGGACTTTCGAGCCCATAGAGGCCATCAAGCTCGTCCTAGTCGACCCCACCTGCTCCAACGACCGAGCGCTGAGGGTCAGCACCACCCTCGACAGCAAATAGGAAGTTGTGCTCGTCGACTTTCTCCATGCGAATGTCGATGTATTCGCGTGGAGTCCCTCAGACATGCCAAGCATACCAAGGGAGGTCACTGAGCACGCCTTGGACATCTGGGCTGGCTCTAGACCAGTGAAGCAGCGCCTGCGCTGATTTGATGAGGAAAAGCATAGGGCCATCGGCGAGGAGGTGTAGAAGCTTTTGGCAGCCGGATTCATCAAGGAAGTGTCCCATCCAAAGTGGTTAGCTAATCCTATATTAGTTAAGAAGAAAAATGGGAAGTGGAGGATGTGTGTAGACTACATCGGTTTGAATAAAGCATGTCCAAAAGTCCCATTCCCATTACCTCGAATCGACCAAATCATTGACTCCACTGCGGGATGCGAAACCCTATCTTTCCTTGATGCGTATTCTGGTTACCATCAAATCAAGATGAAAGAATCTGACCAGCTCGTGACTTCTTTCATCACCCCATTCGGCATGTACTGCTATGTGACTATGCCATTCAGCTTCAAAAATGCAAGGGCCACATACCAGCGGTGCATGACCTAGGTCTTTTGTGAGCACATCGGGTGAACTATCGAGGCCTATGTGGATGACATCATGGTCAAGTCTAGGAAGGCCAGTGATCTCGTCAATGACTTGGAGATAGCCTTCAAATGCCTCAAAGAGAAGGGCATCAAGCTCAACCCCGAGAAGTGTGTCTTCGGGGTCCCCCGAGTCATGCTCTTGGGATTCATATTCTTGGAGCGCGGCATCGAAGCCAACCCAAAGAAGGTCTCGGCCGTGACCAACATGGGACCAATCCGAGACCTCAAGGGAGTGCAGAGGGTTATGGGATGCCTTGCAGCCCTGAGCCACTTCATCTCGCGCCTTGGCAAAAAAGGCTTGCCTCTGTACCGCCTCTTAAGAAAATCCGAACGCTTTTCTTGGACCCTCGAGGCCGAAGAAGCCCTCACCAAGCTCAAGGCACTGCTCACCAATCCTTCCGTCTTGGTGCCGCCGACCAAGGGTGAGGCCCTCTTACTCTATGTTGCCGCAATGACCCAAGTGGTTAGCGCGGCCATAGTGGCCGAGAGGCCAGAAGAGGGGCATGCTCTACCTGTCCAATGACCTATTTACTTCATCAGCGAGGTGCTCTCTGAGACTAAGACACGCTACCCCCACATCTAGAAGCTAATCTACGCCATAGTCTTGGCTTGATGCAAGCTGTGTCACTACTTCGAGTCCCACCTAGTGATCGTGGTGTCGTCTTTCCCTCTAGGAGAGATAATCTAGAACCGGGAGGCCTCGGGTAGAATAGCCAAGTGGGCCATCAAACTCATGGGGGAAGCCCTATCTTTTACGCCTCGAAAAGTAATTAAATCCTAGGTCTTGGCCGATTTTGTGGCTGAGTGGACCGACACCCAACTACCACCTGCTCAAATCTAGGCAGAATGTTGGACCATGTACTTTGATGGGTCCCTGATGAAGACTGGGGCAGGCGTGGGTCTGCTCTTCATCTCACCCCTCGGATTGCACATGCGCTACATGATCTGGCTCCACTTCACTGCCTCCAACAATGTAGCCGAGTATGAAGCCCTCGTCAACGGCTTGCAGATCGCCATCGAACTTGGAGTACGGCGTCTCAACATACGGGGCGATTCGCAGCTTGTCGTCGATCAAGTGATGAAGGAGTCGAACTGCCATGACCCCAAAATGGAGGCATAATGCAAGTTGGTATGTCGCCTAGAAGACAAGTTCGACAGCCTCAAACTCAACAACATTGTGTGAAAATTCAATGAGGCCATGGATGAACTGGCAAAGATGGCGTCGACACGGGCCTCGGTCCCCCGAACATCTTTGCCAGAGACCTCCACAAGCCTTCCATCGACTATGCCTCGGTGGTGGAAGAGGGCCCACCGGTCGAGCCCACTGCAGGGCCCAAGGTCCCCTCTATCACCGAGACCCCTACGGCTGAGCCCAAGGCCATGGAAATCAACACGGAGCCTCCCGAGGCCGACCAGGGCACGGACTGGCGAGTCCCATTCCTTGATTGCCTTATTCGAGGAGAGCTTCCTATAGATAGGACAAAGCCTGATGGCTTGCGAGATGAGCCAAAACTTACGTCCTCAGCAACAGCGAGTTATATAGGTGAAGCCCATCTAGAGTCCTCCAATGGTGCATCACCACCGAGGCAGGCCAAGCCCTACTTTGGGACTTGCACGCGGGAGCCTATGGGCACCATGTAGCGCCTCGAACGCTCATTAGAAATGCCTTCCACCAAGGGTTCTACTGGCCAACGGCGGTTGCTGACGCCACCAAACTGGTACGCTCCTACGAGGGATGCTAGTACTATGTGCGGTAGACGCACCTCCCGGCCCAAGCCCTCCAAACCATCCCCATTACATGGCCATTCGCCATGTGGGGACTGGACATGGTTGAGCCTCTGCAGAAGGCCCCCAGGGGCTATACCCATTTGCTGGTAGCAATTGACAAGTTCTCCAAGTGGATTGAGGCTCGTCCGATCACTCGAATCAAATCCAAGCAAGCGGTGCTGTTCTTCACTGATATCATCCACAGGTTCGGGGTTCCAAACACCATCATCACTGACAATGGGACATAACTCACCGGCCACAAGTTCCTGACGTTCTACGATGACCACCACATCCATGTGGCATGGTCAGCCATAGGACACCCTAGGACAAATAGCCAAGTAGAACGTGCCAATGGCATGATCCTACAGGGTCTCAAGCCAAGAATATACAACCGGTTGAAGAAATTTGGCAAGAAATGGCTTGTCGAGCTCCCATCAGTCATCTGGAGCCTGAGGAACCCTCCGAGCCAAGCCACGGGGTTCACACCATTCTTCCTGGTCTATGGAGCTGAGGCCATCCTCCCCACTGACTTGGAGTATGGTTCCCCAAGGATACAGGCCTACAACGAGCAAAGCAACTGAGGCTCGATGGGAAACTGATTAGGCATATGTAGCATTGGGAAATCTCCACACTCAGATGGAGCAAGTTGATCAGCAGAGATCCACCTCCCAAGCAGCAAGAACTAATGATCAGGTAGTGCTAGCCAGACTATGGGAGTAGCTAGAGACTTCTCATGCCGAGGCGCTCATAGCTATGCGCCAGCGGATCCAAGCAAACAATCGTGTAGCCCTAGTAGAAGCAGCACAAAACAGAGCCAAAGTCCTAACCGTGTAGCAAGACCATGTCGAAAGGGACTTGTGCCAATAGCTTGTGCATACCCAGAACATGGTGGTTGATCTTCAACATGAAGTGCATCATCTGAACAACCAACTACACCCGATCCTTGATGAGGAAGAAGAAGATCTAGAAATGATGGTCGAAGATGACGGTTGGGAGGAAGAAGTGGAGCTAGAGGATGAGGACGATGCTATCTCTGACCTCGACAGCGAGCACCCTAAAGATTAGAGTCACCTAGTGACTAGTTAAAGAGCTAGATGTATCCCTATTTTCATGTAATGGACTTGTAGCTTGAAGTTCGGTATTCGTGATTTAACTTTGGTGTATAATTGGCACTTCACATGTTGTCTCACTATGGATTGAGCTTTGATGAAATTCTAGTCTTGTTTTACTAGTGGATTATAACATGCATATTAACGTGTTGCGAGTACGATAAGTGATCTAATTGGTGATGTTATGTTGCGAGAGTGGATGATTATGCCTCTATTTTATTGTATGAATTTAAGATTCTCTCTAGTAATTTCAGTTTGGCATGATTATACAATTCATCTGCAATCTCTTGACACCAACCAATAATCACTTATTGTTACAACTCTACAGATAACTTGCACCTGTGCTGGGGTAGGCACTAGCCAAGGTGGCAATGACGGTGACTTACCACCACCACCGTCTCCGTCTATAAATGAATTCTTTGCACAATTCCTAGGTAATCAGAGAGCTATGGAGGATACACTATGCCTCATTGTGTAGAACACCGCTCACGCCCATCAATAACATCAAGGCCCTGAGCCAAATCAGTACAGCTCTTTTAAGGATTTTCAAGACACCAAGCCTCCTATCTTTAAAGAGGCCAAAGAACCACTCTAGGCGGATGAATGGCTTAACACGATAGAGCCTAAGTTCTGTCTGTTGAGGGTTACTGAGCATCAGAAGGCAGAATATGCGTTCAATCAACTGTAGGGACCGACAGGGATATGGTGGACCCATTTCCTATCTTCTCTACTGGCAAACGCATAGGTCACCTGGGAATAATTCAAGTTAGCCTTTAGGGGACATCACATTCCCCTAGGGCTAATGGGCATGAAAGATGCTGAGTTCATGAGGCTTACTCAAGGGACCAAAACCCTTACCAAGTACATGCATGCCTTCAACAATTTGTCTCGATACGCCCTAGGGTTTGTAATTACAGAGGAAAAGAAGATAGAAAGCTTCAAGAGAGGCCTTGGCACTAAGCTAATGAAGACTATGGCCAACTCAAGGTGTACCACATACAATGAGTTCGTCAGTGATGCCTTAACCTAGGAGAACCAGAACAATTTACACACAGCAGCAAAGGGCCTTAAAAAGAGCAGCTGAGGCAGGCACTTTAGGATCTTCCTAGTCTAGAGCTCCAGTGGCTGCTAGGCCATAGTTCTGTCCACCAGTGCCTAAGTATAGGCCTCCTCCGCAAAAAGCTCAAGCCAATCGCCCCCAGAAGACATGATGAGGACATGACACCCATGCATATGACCATGTTTGCCACATGGTGTGGAGGGTTAGGAGGCCAGCAAGGGTGTCCAAGTCAAGAAGGAGGCCCGAGGCTAATTCGGTTCGAGTCTCCAAGGTGGAGGCCAAAGCAACTAAAGTTCGAGCCCGTCTCGGAGTCCAGGAGCAGCACATACTAAACACGATGCCCAGATCGCATACAGTGTCCGTTTTGAGCGTTCTTTATATGGATGGAAAGATAATTTCATGGACCTTCCAATGACACCAGTCCCACCTTAAAATTCGATCAGAGTCAACAGGAATCATAGAAAAAAGTGGACATCCAGAATCTGTCAGGGTGCTGCTCCACCATCGGCGACAACTTAATTTAGAGGTTAGCTCGATCTTAAGTGATCCTTTTCATACTTTTGAGAATAGATTGCTACCTAATGATGTTATATTAATTAGGAACATTGCAAAGTGTCATGAGGGACTTAGAGGAAGAGGTGGAGACGATGATGACCAGCAAGGACGTCCAACAGAAACCGGAGGCCCGGTCCAACATGATTTCGAGTCTGCCTTGGCTTCTAGGACCAGTCTGCCTTAAACTGGTCATCTAGGATGCATCCGGACTCCATTTTTGACGATCCACATATGGTTGGAAAGCTAATTTGATAAGGAATCCAATACAAGTGGTATCATGTCAAAAGCCCTTCAGAATAAATGGGAATCGTCAAAACAATTCAGCGTCCAGAATCTTACCTAGGGTGCTGCGACACCGTCTTTTGGTCCATTGGACCGTGTATCGTGTTTGGGCCCATTAGGGGGCATGTCTAGGGTAGGCACCGACCCTAAGACCTTTATAATCATACGCCACCACCACTATTAGGTTTTGGGTTTTGCTTAGATTATTCTATAAAGAATAGTTTCACCGTTCATCGGTTTGTGAGACCCCAACTTCGTGAGATTAATCAATCATCTGCAATTTGGTTGCTTTCTTTCTTGTTCTTGCTTGTGTTCTTCGTTGCGCAGGCAGCGATTAGCCTTCTTGGTGAGGTCAACTGGATCCATGTCTCGGTTGATAACCAGAGGAGTTGTGGTGCTAAGATTGCAAGGTTCAATCTTTCGATCTAAAGCCAGATCGGTGTGTCATTCTCCGCCACAACGATAGTTACCTCTACCTGACGGAAGATTGGGATCCCCAATCCCATTAAGTGGTAATCAAAGCTTCAGGTATTACCATTAGGTTTATCATTACCCTAGTTTTGTTTTGTCTTTGTCCTATAAATCCCAAAAATTGCCCCACAAAAATATTTGTGTTAATCTTTGTTTTCTCCTTATCCTAGCACCCGTTGTGCCGTTGCAATATTTTAATTTCAGTTTGCTTTATTGAATGGTCGTCCCTCGCGTGTCATTGTTTCGCCATATTTAGGTCTCATTCATATCTGGTTCCTGGTTCACGCTTTGAGTTTGCTGGTCAGCGTATTTTTTTGCAAAAAGAAGTTTACTTAGTTAGAGAGTCCTATGATCTTTTTGACTCTACGTTGAAGTTTCCAATCTTCTAATGCACTAATTAAAAACAATGAGGCATTTTTAGAAAAACATAGTGGGGAGCCTGCCTCACGTTTGCCAGTAACTCTACATTCAGTGCTAGAAGCTTTGGACTGCCTATAACCTTGTGTTTGAGCAGCGTAGTTCAACCTGTCCTGTTGCATAAAATCTTCTAGCTGTTCCTCGCCTATAGAGTGCAGTTTGTTGTCAGGTTGAGTTGTAATATATTGATGCAGTTTGGGTTCTCTAGTTGAAAAAAAAGAATAAAAGGCAAAGGTGCAAAAAAAAGTCGCACCCTAAAAAAAGAGAAAAAAAAGAGCAAGAAAAAAAAGAAAGTGAAAAAAACAATTTAGAAGTGCTTGCATCCTTTGAGTTTTTGTGCCGAGCTCTACTGTTGCTTTCTTGAACTAGGTCCGGGACGAGTTTAGGCCGACAACATAGACTAGCTTGGGACTACTTTTCAATCTTGCAATTTCTGAATTAAATTATTGCTATTCTTTGCTACCATATTTTAAGCCTCCCAAGCTCCACATATATAATTCAGATCAGTATAGATAAAGGCCCTTGCAATCTCGGTACCACTGCCTCATAGGTATCATGAACTAACCGCCGGTTGTACCGTCCACTGCTTGCGTTGGTAAGAACTTTGTAAGAGCTTGGTAAGAGCTTCCACTTGCTGTGAAAAGTGACACCACTACAACCACATAGTCATTTGATAGAGATAATACTTTTGTGTTGTCTTTTGCCGTCTTCTAACAATGACAGGTTGTTCGTATCCACCGACTTATGATGGTATAGGTGCTGATGAGTACATGGAGTGGGAAATTGCCATAGACAACATATTTGCGACTCACTTTATGTGTCCAAAGAGGAAGGTAAAAAATGAAGCTAGTGTTTTACGACATTCTGCTTTATCTTGGTGGGAGTCTTTAGATCCTTCTGATAAACCTCAAACTTAGAATTATATGAAACTCCTTATGCAAGAAACCTTTGTTAATCCACCTCCTGTTTTGACTTCATATGCTGAGGTGCACCATTTAGAGGAAGAGTCTATTGTTATTCCTCTTGCTATGACTAACCTTTTGCAGGATAATGTCCATAAGTGAGAGGATGACATGGAAGAAAATGAGGAGCTCACAACCTCATGCAAATTCAAAACCATCACTTCACAATGCACCTATTACTCCTGCTGAGAACACAGGTAATGCTCTTGGTGCTACACTCACGGAAGGTGAAAAATGTTTTAATGTACTAAATTTTTCCACAAACCATGCTATCATAGAGCAATCGTTATGTAACACCCTAAAAATTTCCTCTTTTGAAATAGAGTTAAAATGATTTATTTATGAATTTTGTGCACATGAAATATAGGAAAATAAATTTTTTCATTAATTTAAAATACATCATAAGGTAGCAACATGTTTGAGCATACATGCCATTGCATTTGATTTTATTGGTTGAGTGGCTTTAATTGAAAAGTCAAAATGGCTAAAATGCTTTTGCAAATGAAATAAAAAATGGCTTTGAAATAAAAGAAAAGGAATTAGAAAATGAAAGAACTTAAAAAGTTATTTTTGAAAAACATACCCAAAGTTGGTTCATTTATGTTTGAACGAAAATAAGTGTATTTTGAATCATATTTATACTCGATTTGGTTCATATTTGAAATTGTTTTGAATTAAGAAAAGAAAAAGGATTTGAAAAAAAACAAATAAGAAAACCTCCCCTCTCTCATTTGGCCCGAAGGCCCAGTTTCCCCGGCCCGCTCCTTTCTTCTTCCTGGCCTGGCCGCTGGCGGCCCAGTCCCTTCCCCCTCCCTTCCCTTTCATCCGCACTGGCCCACTGCTTCACGCCTGGCCTGCTCCGCGCAGCCCAGCGGGCAGCCCGCTCCGCTCGGCCTGCCCACAGCGCATGCCCACACGTCGCTCCTTCTCCCTCACTACCCCACGGGTCCCGCCTATCAGCACCCTTTCCTTTTTTCTCTCCGGCTGCCTCTTTCCTTTTCCCTTCACCGCGTGCCTACGCCGCCCGAACGAGCCGTTCGCTCCCTCTCGCTGCGACTTGGCCCCGCCTATCAGCTGCCCGCATGCGCCCGTCGTCTTTCCTTTCTTCGCTATTTCTTCTTTCCTTTCCCGAGCACCTCCTACCTCTTCCTCTACCCCGCCGATGGCGCAGCCGCACATGGTAAGCCGCCACCGCCGCCGTCGAGCATGCAAGGCAAGCGCCCAATCACCGAGTGCCGCTCCCCTTCCATCCACGCAGCACCCCAGGCCTATAAAGCCCCCAACCGAGCACCTCCCTTTCTCCTTTCTCCGTTGACCACTCCAGTCGCCACCGCCGCACGACAATCCACCGGTCTCGAGCTCAATCGCCATCTCCGATGCCACCTGGAGCTCCACCGTACTCCCCCGCAACCGTAGGTACTATCGATTCATCGTTTTGGCCATGATTTTCCCGGATTTCTCCTCACCCGCCCTCTCTATCTCTCTCCAGCCGCCGCCGACGACGAACTATGCCTCGGAGACCTCCCCGGATGCAGCGCTCTGTTCCAATCGAATCGTGGTGGCTTAGCTGTCTTCCCGTGCCTTTTGTTCATCACTTTGTGTCCTAGAGCGCCGTAGCAGCGAGCACTCGACACCATCGGCCATGGCGCCGCCGTGGAACACCACCCCGATGCGACCCCCGTCCCCAATCGGTACCCTAGCAAGTTCGCAAGCACCTGTAGATCGCATTCATGCGTTTAGTTTATCTCAAGACGGTCCCGAGCATCATTCCAGCGACCGCCACCGTGCAGCCTCGCCGTCAGCCATGGCATCCTCGCCGACGTACTATGTAGCCGCCAGGGACCTCTCGCACTCACCAATGTCATCGGATCTTGCACAGACGGTCAGGATTAGATCGGCCAAATCATTAAGTAACCAGTGCACCACGGACTTGTGGACGTGGTCCACGGCGCCAGCGCACCGCGTCCACTACACCACATGGTGCACTGAGCCAACCACATGCGCCCATGTGTCTGCCCAGCCAGCAACGCATAGTCAACACTGGTCAGCCATGCCAGTTTTGCAGAAAAGCCCTTAAGTTTTTATAGAATCAACCCGCACTCCATATTAATTCAAAATAATTCTTTTTCAGTCCTGTTTTTGTTCACTTTAGACCTTGTACTTACCAGATTTAATGCCCGCAGTCCTGTACCCATGAGAATTCATATTTTTAATTGTTTTAATTCAAAAATAGGTTTAGTTTATTTATAGAAATGCCATTACACCTTATTTCATGCATAACTTTTGCGTTTTAAGTCTGATTTGACCCGTTCGAATTGTGTTAGGATCGTATTTACGTTATCTACATGTTTTAAACAACTATTAGGCATGTTTTCAACACCTTGGTATTTATGAATTTTGTGCACATGAAATATAGGAAAATAAATTTTTTCATTAATTTAAAATACATCATAAGGTAGCAACATGTTTGAGCATACATGCCATTGCATTTGATTTTATTGGTTGAGTGGCTTTAATTGAAAAGTCAAAATGGCTAAAATGCTTTTGCAAATGAAATAAAAAATGGCTTTGAAATAAAAGAAAAGGAATTAGAAAATGAAAGAACTTAAAAAGTTATTTTTGAAAAACATACCCAAAGTTGGTTCATTTATGTTTGAACGAAAATAAGTGTATTTTGAATCATATTTATACTCGATTTGGTTCATATTTGAAATTGTTTTGAATTAAGAAAAGAAAAAGGATTTGAAAAAAAACAAATAAGAAAACCTCCCCTCTCTCATTTGGCCCGAAGGCCCAGTTTCCCCGGCCCGCTCCTTTCTTCTTCCTGGCCTGGCCGCTGGCGGCCCAGTCCCTTCCCCCTCCCTTCCCTTTCATCCGCACTGGCCCACTGCTTCACGCCTGGCCTGCTCCGCGCAGCCCAGCGGGCAGCCCGCTCCGCTCGGCCTGCCCACAGCGCATGCCCACACGTCGCTCCTTCTCCCTCACTACCCCACGGGTCCCGCCTATCAGCACCCTTTCCTTTTTTCTCTCCGGCTGCCTCTTTCCTTTTCCCTTCACCGCGTGCCTACGCCGCCCGAACGAGCCGTTCGCTCCCTCTCGCTGCGACTTGGCCCCGCCTATCAGCTGCCCGCATGCGCCCGTCGTCTTTCCTTTCTTCGCTATTTCTTCTTTCCTTTCCCGAGCACCTCCTACCTCTTCCTCTACCCCGCCGATGGCGCAGCCGCACATGGTAAGCCGCCACCGCCGCCGTCGAGCATGCAAGGCAAGCGCCCAATCACCGAGTGCCGCTCCCCTTCCATCCACGCAGCACCCCAGGCCTATAAAGCCCCCAACCGAGCACCTCCCTTTCTCCTTTCTCCGTTGACCACTCCAGTCGCCACCGCCGCACGACAATCCACCGGTCTCGAGCTCAATCGCCATCTCCGATGCCACCTGGAGCTCCACCGTACTCCCCCGCAACCGTAGGTACTATCGATTCATCGTTTTGGCCATGATTTTCCCGGATTTCTCCTCACCCGCCCTCTCTATCTCTCTCCAGCCGCCGCCGACGACGAACTATGCCTCGGAGACCTCCCCGGATGCAGCGCTCTGTTCCAATCGAATCGTGGTGGCTTAGCTGTCTTCCCGTGCCTTTTGTTCATCACTTTGTGTCCTAGAGCGCCGTAGCAGCGAGCACTCGACACCATCGGCCATGGCGCCGCCGTGGAACACCACCCCGATGCGACCCCCGTCCCCAATCGGTACCCTAGCAAGTTCGCAAGCACCTGTAGATCGCATTCATGCGTTTAGTTTATCTCAAGACGGTCCCGAGCATCATTCCAGCGACCGCCACCGTGCAGCCTCGCCGTCAGCCATGGCATCCTCGCCGACGTACTATGTAGCCGCCAGGGACCTCTCGCACTCACCAATGTCATCGGATCTTGCACAGACGGTCAGGATTAGATCGGCCAAATCATTAAGTAACCAGTGCACCACGGACTTGTGGACGTGGTCCACGGCGCCAGCGCACCGCGTCCACTACACCACATGGTGCACTGAGCCAACCACATGCGCCCATGTGTCTGCCCAGCCAGCAACGCATAGTCAACACTGGTCAGCCATGCCAGTTTTGCAGAAAAGCCCTTAAGTTTTTATAGAATCAACCCGCACTCCATATTAATTCAAAATAATTCTTTTTCAGTCCTGTTTTTGTTCACTTTAGACCTTGTACTTACCAGATTTAATGCCCGCAGTCCTGTACCCATGAGAATTCATATTTTTAATTGTTTTAATTCAAAAATAGGTTTAGTTTATTTATAGAAATGCCATTACACCTTATTTCATGCATAACTTTTGCGTTTTAAGTCTGATTTGACCCGTTCGAATTGTGTTAGGATCGTATTTACGTTATCTACATGTTTAAACAACTATTAGGCATGTTTTCAACACTTGGAATTCATGAGTAGATTTAGTCTAATATTTAACTAAACTAAAACTTGTTTAAATCATAATTTATTCATTTTAACTCTAAAATAGTACGTTCAACTTGCGTTGTTTCATAACAACAAGATCTACGCATTAGTAATGATGTTTACTATATTGTTATTTCATAAAAATCATAGTTTAAATCATATCTTGATTAATGATTATGCAACTAGGTTTTATACATAAAATATGATTTGTTTTACTTTTGTTTTATAATTTGAATCTAAAGTTGACTTAATATAATCTATATTATTTATAAAATATCTTTTGTATATGAATTCATATAATTAACATAAATGAAGCTTATAGTTTCTTTTCCACGTATTAAGCAAATCTCTCGGTAGTTGTAACTTTTCAACCGTAGTTTCAATTAGCGTGCTTCTCGCGACTGTGTGTTCGTAGTGATACGTAGAATCATATATCAATCTCTTTTACTTATTTTTCTATGATTGGTGTACTATTCTGATATAGATGCAACTGTATGCTATGCATGTATGTGTATGGATGTTTGTGTGGTGTTCTACGATTGTCCAGTCGGTGAGATACACGTGGTGAACCAAGAAGAAGAAGAAGGACATCGAAGAATAAAGCTTACCGAAGGATCGGTGTGTAAGGCAAGTATAGCATGGGACTATCCTTGTTACCTATTCACATTTAATCACTAAATTCATATTGCATGTGTCTCCCTTATTACCATTAAGGATATCCTAGATGTTTGATATCTTGCACCTTGAAACCTTTGGGTTATTGCATGGGATAGTTTTTGCTAGTGCTTACTCAAAACCATGATCTTGTAACTTGACTAATGATATATGCAATAAATGTTAAAATATGACTTTTTAGTAATATGGAAACAGGGGGCTGGAGTGTTTAGCTACTTTCTAAATGCTCTAGATTCCTCTCCCTAAGGACTCATATGTAAGTGATCATCCGGGACTTATAGTACAGCTGTGAGGGCTATATGGCTCTAGCTTTAGCTCAGTATGAGGACCCTTTTCTAGCTTGTTAGTGGTTGCCTTTACGGCGCAAGAGGGGGTTCATGCTTATTGATGGGGTTCATGCTTATTGATGGGTAAACCTTAGCGGCCCTAACTTGTTAGACGAACCTTTGAAAGGCTTTATAGTGAACCCTGCCGACCTTCCTTGGTAGTGGGTCAAGAGGCTAATCACCTCGGGCGAAAGGGTAAATCACGACTCATAGTGAACGTGTACAAACTCTACAGAGTATAAAACTGTTATAACAGCTGTGCTCATGGACACGAGCGACCTTGGACCCTTATGGAATAGATATGATCACTAATGGATGATGATGCTAATAATTAATCATTTATGCTATACATTATTCATGTTTACCTAATCATGTGTTTATGGGAATGGTAAATCTTTTGCTACTCAACTGCTTTAAAAGATGATCCATTAAAGCTAATCGCAGTTAAACCAGTGTCAGCCTTTTTGAGCCTCATGAACCCCATGATATAATTGTTAAGTACGACATGTACTTACGCTTGTTTTATTTTTCTATACAATGGATAAAAATCCCGGATGGGTACTAGATTGAAGTTTTGGAAGAGTTAGGCTTCTGGTCAACCAGTCAGTTGTCCCTGTGAATTTGAAGTCTTCGCTAGAAGACCGGAGTCAACTTTCCGCTGTCTTTACTCTAAGGGTACTTTTCTTTTACTAATACGTTATGTAATAAGTATTGTCTTTTGACATTACCCTTATTTGTGGCTATATGTGAGATTTGACTTCCTGGGCTCACATATAGTGTGTATCTGGTTTTGTCTTTAAAACCGGGTGCTACACGTTAGTGGAACCCTCTCTTGATTTATCTCTGTCTCATGATAATCTGCTTGAAGTTCCTTTTGATAAAGATGAATTGGTTGATGATGCTTCAGTTTTACATGTTTTGGAACCAGTCACTTGTGCTTAAATAAACAAGTTATTCATATTGCTAAAAAAATTATGAGTTCAAACTATTGTCTTCTTTACATACTTTGGGTTACATTGAATTTGATGTTTTGTGTAACCTAGATTGTTTGGAGGAGAGCCTTTTTAAATATGCTGATTTGCCTTGGTTTTCTAAACACATATATCATGTTATTGACAAATATAACAACAAGGGACAATATATGATACATCGAGTATACATTCGTAATAATATGAATTTTCCTTTTTGAAGCGACCCCAATTTCTGCGAAGGGAAATCCATAGCATCGAAGTGTAATAAGACCATTGTAGATCATATTACCCAAATTCTAGTCGAATATCACATCCATACAACGATAATATCAGAGTACAAATAGTGCAGAATTACATAAATTATTACATCGCCGCATTGGCGGAATCAAAAGTAGCATTCATTCAGAACAGCTTGAAGATAAGATCACCAAACTCAAGCATAGGCACAAACCCCTTATCCGTCAAACTCCTTAGAGCTATACTCCTCAGCAGAACCTGTGTGCCAAAATTTATCAGTACGATTTGTACTGGCCACTCCCATCCCTATGAGCATTGCTTTGTGGAAATTGGATGCAAGTTGGACATAGTCAAAGGAACCTAAAAAGCTAGGGTTTCCTATGCATTAACATATCAAGTGGTGAATAATAGTTTGTCAAGTTTTAACATCATTCCCACACACATTCCACCCCGTTCCCTTTTCTAAGCCAGGTTTCGATCCAGGGATCGATATACCACCATCACTATAACCATTCCATCGCTCAGTCGATAGGCCAACTCTCTCTCGGCACTGTCTCAAGGCCCATAGCCCCTGGCTATGTCCGACACTCTCTCATGGGGGAAGAAGAGAATGACTCATCTCACTATCTAGTTTAAGCGAAACCCAGGAAAGGACCATAGCCAACAAGTCAGCACATGTATCGATCGATCAACCATACACTCTACAGAGGTTTTACATAACCACAAGATCCTCCTTCCTTGCTAACCATCGTCAACTAGGCTGATTCCGGCCCCTTGCTCGCCTAGGATAATGCCACTCTACCATTCAACCCTAGTTCACCCCAAGTCTAGTCTGGGGTGGCTAAAACTGTGAGTCATGAGCTGGGTCCACAAGGTCTCCATGAAGTCTCGAAAGGGTGTGGGGGAAATCCTCCATGCCCTGTACCTCCCTCGCACTGTCCGCTATCAACCTAGCAGTAGTGGCAATATCCTACCAAGTAGTTCGGTCGTCCCGCACCATATAGGGCGAGTGGTACATAAGGCTTCCCCGGTGAATCTAAGTACTAGTAAATCCTTAAGGGTGACCAAACCAGAATGTCTTCATCAAGGTTTCCATTTACCGTGCCACCATAGCACCTCCATCCCGGGCTCCTCCCATCACAGGTTCACACCTAGGACCACCTCGTATACTATTTACCCACCATAGGTACCCATTCCAGGGGTGCCAGGTAGCACCCCCTGGCAAGACTTGCCCCAAGCTCGTCGTATACTCCAACTTGGTTGACACAACCCTCACCCTCGACCCACCCAAGTCACACATAGCACTCTCCCCATAGTCCAGTTATCACCCGTTTCGACCATGCATCAATGTAGTATAAGCCTAGTAGAAGTGCAAGCAATGAAATGTAGTAGTAAGCGTGTGTCTAGCCTAATAGCAGGGTATGCAGCAGTAAGGTTGCGTCAAGGTAAAGGCCATCAAGTAAGCATTCTACCATGCAAGTCCTATCATAGTATGATTATAACCGTAAAGTAAAGCAATAGCAGTTCTATATCAGCCATGCATAATAGGTGCAATAAGATTGGGTGGGATGTGGCACCTTCAGTGTAGTCGTCTCCATTCTCCTCATAGTACTCATGGTCCTCGTCCGTTAGGTTGTCCTCCGAGTCTACATCGTTCGCATTATAGTCGCGTTAGCGACGTCTATAGAATAGCACAAAGAAGCAATGTAAATTCAAAAGAGCCAAATGCACTCAAACATGGGTTCATTGCGTAGAGCTCGATTTTAGATGAATTTTGGTCCTAGTTTCATATTTTTCTGAGGTCATATGAATTAGTTATGAATTTCCAAAGTTTAAATCATTTCTGAAAATGGAAAAAGGCTGAATCAATCCTGGGCTGACACGTGTCACGCTGCGACTGGTCCACGTGGCATGATGATGTCAGCATGACGTCATCGTCTCGGTTCTGGTACTGACAGGTGGGGCCCAGCTGACATCAGCAACGTCATTAGTTATGACAAGTGGGCCCAGGGACTCTTGGGTCATTGACATGTGGGTCTAGTCAAAGTCAACGTCAGTCAATGGTGAGTCAACGGTCAACGATCTACGGTCAATTGGTCAGGGCCACTGACACGTGGGGCCTGGCTACTAACGTTAGCAGCAGATGTCATCATGATGTCAGCATGACGTCACCCTAGCTGTGTGGGCGTCTGACATGTGGGTCCCATGTGACGTTAGCATGACATCAGCGTCTGACATGTGGGTCCAGAGTGTTTGTGCCACTAACATGTGGGGCGAGGTCAATGGTCAACGTTGACCGGTCAATGGTCAATACGGGCCGGGTTCAAACTAGGCCTAGACAGGGCTGGATTTGGGTCGGTCTGGGCCGGGCTGACCCGGACATGTGGCGTGCTGTGGCGTTGCCACGTGGTGCAGTTGGGCTCTTACTGGGCTTCGTTTCCTGGCTGTGGGCATGAGCGTGGCTCACAGTGGACCCAAGTTCACGGTCCATGGACCTAAGGCAGGATCCATGGTGGACTGAGACCATCGTCATTTTCCCTCGGCTCAGCTCATGTGCACCGGGTGCAGGGCTGCGCTGCTCAACTCGCCCCCCCCCCCTTCTCCTCTGTTTCTTCCACGGTGTGCTCCCACCGGCGACGTGCTCACCGGTGAGCTCCCGCAATGGCTCAGGCATCCAATTGATATGGGGAAAATCTTCCCCGCGCCATGGCGACTGCAACGGTGGGGTCAGGGCGACGGATGGTGCTTCCTAAGTCACTGGTCACAACGAACGGCGGCTTGAGCACAACCATCGTGTGGGAATGGCACGGGTGCAGCAGCATTGGCCGGTTCTATGGTGTGCGTGGGCGTCACAATGCTCCAGCAGGCATGTTGGGTAGGTCAAGGGGTCCTCCAGGGCCTCCGGTGGCCTTGGCCATGTCGGCGGCCTTCTGATCACGTTGGCGGCGTCGGTGTGGGGGCTATGGCCTTAAAGGGGCATCACAGTGGGGTGTGTAGGCTCCTACAGATCCATGTGGATGCGGCAAGGGCGTCCAGAGCTCAAGGCAGGACTTCTGGTTCCCAGGTGGCTGGTAGGGACGTCCTGGTGGCCACGGCGATGTAGTGACGATGGCAGGGCGCGCGGGTGAACCACGGGGCTCCAGTGGGGTGGTCACGGCATGGTCATGGACGTGTGCGTGGGTGCATGTGTTCCCAATAGTCGGAGACAGCCCTAGCCTATGCGCTCTAGGTGTGGAGCGCCATGGCCGACAAGATGAAGTTCGGCGGCGACGGGCAGAGAGGGTCCGGAAGGGGCTCACCATGGGTGTTGTGGAAGAGGGGATAGCAGTGCAGTGAAGAGTTGTAGCCGTGTAGCTCTAGAAGTTGTGCAGTGCTGACCCGCGACCGTGACGATAACGTCGGTGTCGTCTTCAGCTCTGATGGCCTCTTTCCCCACAGTGGCTTCAGCGTTTTTCTTCCCCCCTTTCTTCCCCTTCTCCCTCTTCTCTCTTGGTTCAGGTGCGCAGTCAATGGCCACCACGGTGGTGGCGGGGCGATGAGATGAGCTAGGGCAACTGAGACTAAGGGCTCTTATAGCCGAGCTTGGCCATGGAGCCTGGCGTTCGGCGGCTGGAGATTGAGGATCGGAGGCGTGCATCTCATCCAATGGCCATGCGTGGTTGCATGGGTGTGGCGCCAAGGGGACAAGGCCATGCCCCGGGTGTGACCCCCTAGCCCACCCCTACCACCGCTGTCGAGGCTCGGTCGGCGAAGAAGATCAGCGTGAGCGGTCGAGGCGTGGCGTGGAGAAGATGAACAGGAGAAAGGCTGACGCGTGGGGTCCAGTGGGCAGTGGCAGCAAGCGAGGCAGATGGGTGCGCGGGCATGGGCGACGCACTGGGCCGGCTCATGGGCCGCGCGCGCACACGCTGGGAAGACAGGAAGGGTTGGCAGGCTGGTCGGTTGCCTGGGCTAGTTGGGTCGCGAGGCCGAGCAGCTGGCTGGGAGGCCTACTTCTTCTTTTCGTTTTTCATTTCTTTTCCATTGTTTGAATTCAAATTTGGTTTTTAAATTTGGATTCCAAATTGGTGCACCATTATTCATTAGAGTTGTAAAGCATATCATAACTCAAATGGAAATCCAAATCACATTTTGAATAATCTAAGTATGCAACACTTTATTTGTTAGAATTTAAATAAACACAATTAACTAATGACATGCCATGCTTATGTGTTAACTTGGTTTGGGGTTAGACCTAATGCATCTCTTAGGTTGGGTTACTATACATGACACTCATCATCGCATGGTAGTTTTAAGAAAAAATTTATAGTTGGTATTTTTAGTGTGTGGATTTTTGGGTTGTTACAGTCCTACCCCCTTAACATAATCTCATCCCCGAGATTAAAGCGTAACGTACTCTTCGAAGAGGTAAGGATATAGTAGCCGAAGGTCAGACTCTTTCTCCCATGTTGCTTCTCTCTCTGTGTGATTGCTCCATTGGATCTTGCACATAGGAATAGTCTTGCTTCAGGTCTCTTTGGTATCTCTACCTAGAATTCTGATAGGATTTTCTTTATACTCAAGTGTATCTTGAATGTCAAGTGTATTAGTTGGAATTACTTCATCGGGCACTCTCAAACACTTGCGTAGCTGTGAAACATGGAATACGGGATGTACACCCATCAATTCCTCGAGTAGCTCAAGTTTGTAGGCGAGCTTCCCAATCCTCTTACAAATCTTGTATGGACCAACAAATCTAGGGGCAAGCTTTCCTTTCACATGAAATCTGATAGTTTCACGTAGCGGGGATACCTTGAGATAGACGAAGTCTCCCACATTGAACTCAAGTTCTCTTCTCCTTTTGTCAGCATAGCTCTTGTATCGACTTTGAGCAATTCTCAAATTCTCCTTCACTTGCGCAACTCCTTCTTCTGCATCTTGAATCTTAGTGGAGTTAAAGAATGTTCTTTCTCCTAGTTGAGACCACATCGAAGGTGTCTTACAAGGTCTGCCATACAGAGCTTCAAATGGTGACATCTTGATACTGGCTTGGTAGCTGTTGTTGTAAGAGAACTCTGCATAGGGTAGGCATTTCTCCCAATCAGTGCCATAATTCAGTATACTAGCGCGAAGCATGTCCTCTAAGATCTGATTTACTCGTTCTGTCTGTCCATCTGTCTATGGGTGATAAGCAGTACTAAAATCAAGTTTGGTTCCAATAGACTTGTGCAGAGCTTCCTAGAATCAGGACACAAACTAAGGACCATGATTAGATACTATACTAGAAGGAGCTCCATGCAGTCTAAGAATGTGCTCAACATATAAATCTGCTAATTTTTAGGCATTGGTATTGGTCTTAACTGGTACAAAGTGAGCAATCTTGGTTAAACGATCAACAATCACCCAGATGGAATCATTGCCTTTCTATGAGCGGGGCAATCCAACTATGAAATCCATGGATATGTTCTCCCATTTCCACTCGGGAACGTCAAGAGGCTTTAGAAATCCTATAGGCCTTTGATGTTCAGCCTTGACTCTGTTGTAGGTGTCACAACGTGCCACATGTCCTACAATGTCTGTCTTCATGCCTTTCCACCAGAAGTGTTTCTTCAGGTCTTGATACATCTTTGAACCTCCAGGGTGAATATAGTACTTGGAATCATGAGCTTCTAATAGAATTTCCTCTCGTAGTGCTGGGTCAGATGGGACACAGATTCTATTCTTGAACCAGATGGTTCCTTGTTCATCTTCTTGGTGGTTGGTCTTGTAGCCTAGTTTCATCAGACTACGGAGATACTCAATCTCCTCATAATTTTTCTAAGCTTGATGGATGCGATCTATGAGATCATACTGTATGTGGAGCTCATTCAGCAAGCCATGCGGTAGTATTTCAAGTTGGAAATCATCAATCTCTTCCTTGAGCTCAGATGGTACGGATTCTGTGATCAAAGTGTGATAGTAACTCTTGCAACTAAGAGCATCTGTGACTACATTAGCTTTTCCCGGATGATAGTGAATTTCCAGGTCATAGTCCTTGATCAACTCTAGCCATCGGTGTTGCCTCATATTCAAATCTTCTTGAGTGAAAAAGTACTTCAAGCTCTTGTGATCGGTGTAGATGTCACACTTGTTGCCTATCAAGTGGTGTCTCTAGATCTTCAAGGCATGCACAACTGCTGCTAACTCAAGATCATGGGTTGGGTAACGGTTCTCGTGTTCTTTCAACTGTCGAGACGCATATGCTATCACTCTTCCATCTTGCATCAATACACAACCAAGTCCTTGACGGGATGCATCACAATAGACCACGAAATCTTTGTTGATATTAGGCAATGCTAGCATAGGAGTTGTGGTAAGCTTCTGTTTCAATTCCGGGAAGCTTTGTTCGCACTCGGGTATCCATTCAAACTCCTTGGCCTTCTTCAGAAGATTGGTCATTGGATGGGCTATCTTGGAGAAGTTTTCGATGAATCGGCGATAATATCCAGCCAATCCCAAGAAACTTCTGATTTCTATCACATTATGGGGTTGATCCCATTCTTTCATAGCTTCAATCTTAGCTGGGTCAACTGCAACACCTTCAGCTGATAGTACATGGCCTAGGAAGGCAACTTCCTATAGCCAAAACTCACTTTTGCTGAACTTTGCGTAGAGCTGATGTTGGGCTAGTTTCTCAAGTACAGTTCTCAAATGATGTTCGTGTTCTTCAGCGGTGGGTGAATAGACAAGGATGTCATCAATGAATACTACCACGAACTTATCCAGATCATCCATGGAAACCTTATTCATCATGTTCATGAAGTATGCGGGTGCATTCATGAGTCCAAAGGATACCACAGTGAACTCAAACTGCCCATACCTAGTCACGAAAGCTATCTTTGGGATGTCACTCTCTCGAATCTTCATCTAATGATAGTACTTGTTTTTGATGGTGACTGCGTTCAAGTTTCGGTAATCAATGCACATTCTCATTGAGCCATCCTTCTTCTTAACAAATAGAATAGGGGATCCCTAGGGTAAAGCACTGGGTCTGATATATCCCTTCGAGATGAGTTCATCAAGCTATTTCTTGAGCTCGGCCAGTTCATCAACTAACATGCGATAGGGTCTCTTGGCAATGGGTCCTATTCCTGGCAAAAGATCAATGATGAACTCTATATCATGGTCTGGTGTCATACCTGATAATTCTTCAGGGAATACACCAGGATAGTCTCTGACCACAGGCACATCATGAATTGTCTTCTCCTCTTTCTGTGATTCTGAACTGGCTCTAAGGGCACATAAGATAGAGGTAGACTTTCCGGACTGGGGTTCACATCTAATGACTTGGCCTGATGGGTGGGTCACTTGGATGTATATAGGTGAACATGATATGATACCTTGGTGAATGGTTAACCAATCCATGCCTAAGATGACATCTAGGTTAGTGGAAGGTAACAAGGTTAGGTCAGCTTTAAAGATAAGACCCTCAATGGTAAGACTCACTCCCTTACAGATGTGGATGCATTTTAGGTCTCCTAAAGGTGAGCTAGTGATGATAGGCTCTTCATGTGGGGTTATAGGCAGGTCATGCTCTCGTGCAAACTTGGATGATATGTAAGAACAAGTTGCTCCAGAGTCAAATAGAACTGATGCGGTATTGCCATTAACTAAAAACATACCATACACCACGTCAGGGGCAGCCTGTGCTTCCTCGGTGTCTAGATGGTTGAGACGACCACGGGCAGTAGATCCCTTGAACTGAGACTTCTGAGCAGCTAAGTTCTGTGGGCACTTAGCGGCTTTATGACCTGGTTGGCCACAAGTGAAGCAGGTGAAAGGTGTACCGCCTGTAGGGGTTGGCACGGGTGCCTTCTAGTTTCTAGTGCTTGGTGCGGAGCGGTTCTATGCTGGGCATTCATTCGCTGAGCAGGGATGGTTGAAACGGTCCTGAGTGTAATGGTCCCGGGTGTAGCGATCCTGAGCAGGGCAGGAGTATTTGGCGGTGTAGCCTCCACTACCCCTACTCGATCCAGGGTTGTCATCCCTATTGTGGCAAGAGTGTTCCCTGGATGGTGCATCTCTATAGAACCTCATGTGATCACGACCACGGAGAGACTCCTAAGGTTACGCTTCCTCTCCCTATACTCTTCTCCAGCTTCAGCATGGTCCTTCTCAATCTAGATGTAGCGATCCACCAGAGCACGCAATGTGTTGCTCTCAATACCGCCAAACTTCAGCTTGATGTGCGGGTTAAGTCCCTTGCAGTAATAGTATAGATTTTCCTTCTCAGAGTTCACAACATAGGAAGGTGCATAGCGTAGAAGGTTGGTGAAACAAGTAGTGTACTCAGTCACCCTGTCCTTTCCCATCTTGATGTTGCGGAACTCCTTAGCTTTGGCCTCCATGATACCCTTGGGAATGTGATACTCAGTGAATGCTTTGGCGAACTCATCCCACAAGATGTTGGCAGGGTCCTCATGGGAATCATTGAAACTATCCCACCAGGCATGTGCTGCACTTGTGAGCTAGTGTGCGGCTGCTCCAACACACTCATCGTCGGTGAAAGTAGTGAGGTCAAGCTTCTTCTCCATCTCCTTGAGCCAGTCATTGGCTACAAGCGGGTCAGGGTTAGTGCCATCATAGGTAGGTGGCCTTAGCTTCAGGAATCCCTCTAGCTTCCTTTGGAAGTCATTTTGCTGACCTCCCTGGCGATAGTTTGCTCCTTCAACAAGAGCTACAAGAAGCTGGGTCTATTGTGCCATCACTTTTGCCAGGTTCGGTGGTGGTGGTGGTGGAATGTTCTCCTCAGGCGGTGGAGTATTCTCCAGGTGGAAGGGTATCCCTCCACACCACGGCCATGGCCACGGCCACGGTTGTTGCCAGCACATCCCCCATTTGGTTCAACTAGTTTAGGAATGGGCGCACGTCCATGGTTCATCAGGCGATTAGATCGGCGGTTCGACATCTGCAACACGGATCATAGAGAATTTAGTGCTTGTGCCATAAGTGCTTATATTTCATTATGATTACATGATTTTGATGATTTAAAGAAAAACATTTATGCTATCCAACACTCATTACAAAGAAGCAATAAGATCCATAAGATGCAATAAGATCCAAAACATTCATTACATGGGTTTTATTACATAGCATCATCTCCAGTAGCTACACTTGAAGACGTGCGAGAATCGTACTACGCATAATGTCTCATAATACATCTCATAAGGGGTACATCATGGGGTACAACTTACGGAAGCTACTGACATGACTCATGACCACGTAGGGTCATTCTACTCTAACTCATACACCGCAGCTGCGATACGACTATTCTCAATCTCGATCTCCTCGTCAGACTTGTGAAGTCGGGACATGTACTTCAAGGCCTCGGTGAGCTCCTTAGTAGGCTTGGCTCTAGGTAAGGTAAGGCAGGCATCTAGGTTGAGGCGAGTCAGGGCTAACTCAAACTCCTCTATCCTAGGCTTCGTCTTGCTGTGAATCTCCTTGAGCTAACCCCACATACCCTTCATCTCCCTAAGGCACTTCCTGTCAGACTTCTACCAAGCCTACCATGTCCTTTCACACTTGTCCTATAGGTACTCGGTCTGCCTGAGTGCCTCGATCAGGTGACCCTGGTTGTGAATGGCCTTCTTCCTAAACTCCTCTAGCTCTTGAGTCATGGTCTTGTTTTGAGATTGGATCTTCAGCATATCAATCCCCTTGGATCTCTCTCTGTCTCCTCTATGGTTGAACTCAGCCTTCTTGTCGTCCAACTCTCTCTGCAACTCCAAGACCTTGCTATCGAGGTAGTAGTTCATGTTGCCTAGGTTAGTGGCTTTGTCCTATAAGTCTATGACCTCGGTTCTGTGGACTTCTTCACAATGGTTGAACTCATCCTATAGCTTGGCAACTATCTCTAGTAGACTAGCTCACTCCTATGCTCTCTGCGAGTCTCGCTCCTAGTACTCCCATCGGAGGGCCTGGTCCTGACGTCTCCTCTGCTCTAGCTAGGTCACGTACTTGTCCTGCTCCAGTAGGTGGATAGCTAAGACGCGGAGGCATCTGTCCTCCTCAGCAAGGATAACTCTACCGGCTACAAAACTTTGCTCACTAGGGGTAAGGCTAAGGTCGAGGGCCTAGGGAAGTAGATGGAACTCGGTCATCTTTAGGTGCTCGTAGTGGTCCCTCATCACTCTGCGAAGTGTCTTGTGTGTGATAGCTCGCAGTCCCTCCTCAACTATGTCCTCTATAGTCAACTCAGTGAATGCTGGGACAGAAGGCAAGGTAGTGCTAGCTGGGAACTCGACTGAGGTGACGACTGGTCCTTTGATTCCTCCTTCCTGAGCTGGCTTCCCAGTGCAGGTGACCTTAACAAGCTCATCGGGGACACCTAACATGACAAGAACTCGGTAGAGGGTCTGTGCAAAACCCCCGAGCTCTCGTAGGTCAAAGGTAAGCTTGGCGTGGTCCATAGGTAGCGGTCCTAGAGGCGGCCAGTCAACGTTCCTTGCCATCTGCATGTTTTTAAGGAATAGGTGTTAGCAGGTCCATAAATAGATAAGCCTTGCATAAAAGTAGATGCAGGGTTGGTATATAACCGAAAGAAGGGCTATTCACGTCCTATTCTATCGTCCATTTCAAAGGGTTTCGTCCTATGGTCAAGTATGGCTCTGATACCAACTGAAGCGACCCCGATTTTTGTGAAGGGAAATCCACAGCGTCAAAGTGTAATAAGACCATTGTAGATCATATACCCAAATTCTAGTCAAATATCACATCCATACAATGATAATATCAGAGTACAAATAGTGCAGAATTACATAAATTATTACATCGCCGCATTGGCGGAATCAAAAGTAGCATTCATTCAGAATAGCTTGAAGATAAGATCACTAAACTCGAGCGTAGGCACGAACCCCTTATCCATCAAACTCCTTGGAACTATACTCCTCAGCAGAACCTGTGTGCCAAAATTTATTAGTACGATTTGTACTGGCCACTCCCATCCCTATGAGCATTGCTTTGTGGAAATTGGATGCAAGTTGGACATAGTCAAAGGAACCTAAAAAGCTAGGGTTTCCTATGCATTAACATATCAAGTGGTTAATAATAGTTTGTCAAGTTTTAACACCATTCCCACACACATTCCACCCTGTTCCCTTTTCTAAGCCAGGTTTTGATCCAGGGATCGATATACCACCATCTCCACACCATCACTATAACCATTCCATCACTCAGTCGACAGGCCAACTCCCTCTCGGCACTATCTCAAGGCCCGTAGCCCCTGGCTACGTCTGAAACTCTCTCATGAGGGAAGAAGAGAATGACTCATCTCACTATCTAGTTTAAGCAAAACCTAAGAAAGGTCTATAGCCGACAAGTCGGCACATGTATCGATCGATCAACCATACACTCTGTAGAGGTTTTACATAACCACAATATCCACCTTCCTTGCTGACCATCGTCAACTAGGCTGATTTTGGCCGCTTGCTTGCCTAGGATAATGCCACTCTACCATTCAGCCCTGGTTCACACCAAGTCTAGTCTGGGGTGGCTAAAACTGTGAGTCATAAGCCGGGTCCATAAGGTCTCCATGAAGTCTTGAAAGGGTGTGGGGGAAATCCTCCACGCCCCATACCTCCCTCGCACTATCCGCTATCAACCTAGCAGTAGTGGCAATATCCTACCAAGTAGTCCGGCCGTCCCGCACCATATAGGGCGAGTGGTACATAAGGCTTCCCGATGAATCTGAGTACTAGTAAGTCCTTAAGGGTGACCAAGCCAGAATGTCTTCATTAGGGTTTCCATTTATCGTGCCACCACAGCACCTCCATCCCGGGCTCCTCCCATCATAGGTTCACACCCAGGACCACCTCGTATACCATTTACCCACCACAGGTCCCCATTCTAGGGGTGCCTAGGTAGCACCCCCTGTAAAGACTTGCCCCAGGCTCGTCGTATACTCCAACTTGGTCGACACAAACCTCACCCTCCACACACTCAAGTCACACATGTAGCACTCTCCCCATAGTCCAGTTATCACCCATTTCCACCACGCATCAATGTAGTATAAGCGTAGTAGAAGTGCAAGCAATGAAATGTAGTAGTAAGTGTGTGTCTAGCCTAATAGCAGGGTATGCAGGGGTAAGGTTGCGTCAAGGTAAAGGCCATCAGGTAAGCATTGTACCATGCAAGTCCTATCATATTATGATTATAACCGTAAAGTAAAGCAATAGTAGTTCTATATTAGCCATGCATAATAGGTGCTATGAGATTGGGTGGGATGTGGCACCTTCAGTGTAGTCATCTCCATTATCCTCATGGTACTCACGGTCCTCGTCCATCAGGTTCTCCTCTGAGTCTGCATCGTTCGCATTATAGTCGTGTTAGCGACGTCTATAGAATAGCACAAAGAAGCAATGGAAATTAAAAAGAGCCAAATGCACTCAAACATGGGTTCATTGCGTAGAGCTCGATTTTAGATGAATTTTGGTCCTAGTTTCGTATTTTTCTGAGGTCATATGAATTAGTTATGAATTTCTGAAGTTTAAATCATTTCTAAAAATGGAAAAAGGCTGAATCAATCCTAGGCTAACACGTGTCACGCTGCGACTGGTCCACATGGCATGATGACGTCAGCATGATGTCATCATCCTAGTTCTGGTACTGATAGGTGGGGCCCAGCTGACATCAGCATGACATCAGCAACGTCATCAGTTCTGACAAGTGGGCCCAGGGACTCTTGGGTCACTGATATGTGGGTCTGATCAAAGTCAACGTCAATCAACGGTGAGTCAACAGTCAACGGTTTACGTTCAATCGGTCAGGGCCACTGACACGTGGGGCCTGGCTGCTGACGTCAGCAGCTGATGTCATCGTGATGTCAGCATGACGTCACCCTGGCTGTGTGGGCGTCTAACATGTGGGTCCCATGTGACATTAGCGTCTAACATGTGGGTCCAGAGTGTTTGTGCCACTGATATGTGGGGCGAGGTCAATGATCAATGTTGACCGGTCAATGGTCAATACGGGTCAGGTTCAAACTGGGCCTGGACAGGGCTGGATTTAGGCCGGTCTAGGCCGGGCTGACCCGGACACGTGGCGTGCTGTGGCGCTGCCACATGGCTCAGTTGGGCTCTTACTAGGCTTCGTTTCCTGGATGTGGGCATGAGCGCGGCTCATAGTGGACCCAAGTTCATGGTCCATGGACCTAAGGCAGGATCCATGGTGGACCGAGTCCATCGTCATTTCCCCTCAGCTCGGCTCATGTGCACTGGGTGTAGGGCTGCACTGCTCAACTCGCCCCCCTTCTCCTCTATTTCTTCCATGGCGCGCTCCCATCGACGACATGCTCACCGGTGAGCTCCCGCAATGGCTCAGGCATCCAATTGAGGTGGGGAAAATCCTCCCCGCGCCATGGCGATTGCAACGGTGGGGTCAGGGCGACGGATGGTGCTTCCTAAGTCACTAGTCACGGTGAATGGTGGCTCGAGCACAACCGGCGTGCGGGAATGGCGTGGGTGCAGTGGCATTGGCTGGTTTTGTCGTGCGCGTGGGCGTCACAATGCTCCAGCGAGCATGTTGGGCAGGTTGAGGGGTCCTCCAGGGCCTCCCGTGGTCTTAGCCACGGCGGTGGCCTTTCAATCACGTCGGCGGTGTTGGTGTGGGAGCTATGGCCTCGGATGGGCATCATAGTGGGGTGTGTAGGCTCCTACGGATCTGTGTGGATGCGGTGAGGGCGTCCAGAGCTCAAGGCAGGACTTCTGGTTCCCAGGTGGCCGGTAGGGATGTCCCGAAGGCCACGGCGACGTAGTGGCGACGGTGGGGCGCATGGGTGAACCATGGGGCTCCAGCGGGGTGGTCACGGCGTGGTCACGGACGTGTGCGTGGGTGCGTGTGTTCCCAACGGCCAGAGACAGCCCTAGCCTACATGCTCCAGGTGTGGAGTGCCATGGCCGACAAGATGAAGTTCGGCGGCGGTGGGCAGAGAGGGTCCGGAAGGGGCTCACTGTGGGTGTTGTGGAAGAGGGGATAGTGGTGCAGTGAAGAGTTGTAGCCGTGTAGCTCCGGAAGCTGTGCAGTGCCGACCGGCGACCATGACGATAATGTCGACGTCGTCTTCGGCTCCGATGACCTCTTTCCCCACAGTGGCTTTGGCGTTTTTCTTCCCCCCTTTCTTCCCCTTCTCCCTCTTCTCACTTGGTTCGGGTGCATAGTGGATGGCCACCACCGTGGTGGCAGGGTGATGAGACGAGCTAGGGCAACTAGGACTGAGGGCTCTTATAGCCGAGCTCGGCCATGGAGCCTGGTGTTCGGTGGCTAGAGATTGAGGATCGGAGGCGTGCATCTCATCCAACGGCCGTGCATGGTTGCGTGGGCGCGGCGCTAAGGGGACAAGGCCATGCCCTGGGCGTGACCCCCTAGCCCGCCCCTGCCACCGCTATTGGGGCTCGGTCGGCGAAGAAGATCGGCGTGAGCGGTCGAGGCACGGCATGGAGAAGATGAATAGGAGAAAGGCTGACACGTGGGGTCTAGCGGGCAGTGGCAGCGAGCGAGGCAGACGGGTGCATGGGCGTGGGCGACACGCTGGGCTGGCTCATGGGCCGCACGCGCGCGCTGGGAAGACGGGAAGGGTTGGTAGGCCGGTCGGTTGCCTGGGCTAGTTGGGCCACGAGGCCGAGCAGCTGGCTAGGAGTCCTACTTCTTCTTTTCATTTTTCATTTCTTTTCCATTGTTTGAATTCAAATTTGGTTTTTAAATTTGGATTCCAAATTGCTGCACCATTATTCATTGGAGTTGTTAAGCATATCATAACTCAAATGGAAATCCAAATCACATTTTGAATAATCCAAGTATGCAACACTTTATTTGTTAGAATTTAAATAAACACAATTAACTAATGACATGCCATGCTTATGTGTTAACTTGGTTTGGAGTTAGACCTAATGCATCTCTTAGGTTGGGTTACTATACATGACACTCATCATCGCATGGGAGTTTTAAGAAAAATTTTGTAGTTGGTATTTTTAGTGTGTGGATTTTTGGGTTGTTACACTTTTGTTGTACAAGATTATGATCGTTTAGAGGGCAGCCATAATAATACAAACATTTTCTCATGTTCCTTAAAGAAACAAGTTCACTTCCAAGAAGGGGAGCATTGTTGGTTGCTACCTATGTCTGCTAGATCATCTATTCCTGCATTGTCTTTGGTTAGTTCTAATCTTTTGCAGGATAGTGTTGATATACATTGCGTGCATTCGGATCATGGAGTTTACATGCTTGCTGAAATTTCTTGGAAACATGGTCATGTTCCTTCTCACACTTATTTTAGTTCCCTTTGTCTTCGCAACCCCGTTCTCCTTTATGTTGTGCAGGATCAGTTTCAAGCACAATCGACGCCGAGGACGGCTTTTCGTCAAGAAGGGGAGGATGATGAGGACATGACACCCATGCATATGACCATGTTTGGCACATGGTATGGAGGGTTAGGAGGCCAACAAGGGTGTCCAAGTCAAGGAGGCCCGAGGCTAATTCGGTTCGAGTCTCCGAGGTGGAGGCCCAAAGCAACTAAAGTTCGAGCCCGTCTCAGAGTCCAGGAGCAGCATGTACTAAAAATGATGCCTAGGTCGCATACAGTGTCCGTTTTGGGCGTTCTTTATATGGATGGAAAGATAATTTCATGGAGCTTCCAATGGCACCAGCCCCACCTTAAAATTCTGTCACAGTCAACGGAAATCGTAAAAACAAGTGGATGTCCAGAATCTGTTAGGGTGCTGCTCCATCGTCGGCGACAACTTAATTTAGAGGTAAGCTCGATCTTAAGTGATCCTTTTCATACTTTTGAGAATAGATTGCTACCTAATGATGTTATATTAATTAGGAACATTGGAGAGTGTCATGTGGGACTTAGAGGAAGAGGTGGAGGCGATGATGACCAGCAAGGATGTCCAATAGAAACCGGAGGCCCGGTCCAACATGATTTCGAGTCTGTCTCGGCCTCCAGGACCAGTCTGCCTTAAACTAGTCACCTAGAACGCATCCGAACTCCGTTTTCAACAATCCATATATGGTTGGAAATCTAATTTGATAAGGAAGCCAATCCAAGTGGTTTGACGTCAAAAGCCCTTCAGAATCAATGGGAATTGTCGAAACAAGTCAGCATCCAGAATCTGCCAGGGTGCTGCGACACCGTCTTTTGGTCCGTTGGACCGTGTATCGTGTTTGAGCCCATTAGGGGGCGCATCTAGGGTAGGTGATGACCCTAAGAACTTTATAATCATATGCCACCACTGCTATTAGGTTTTGGGTTTTGCTTAGATTAATCTGTCAAGAACAGTTTTGTCGTTCATCGGTTTGTGAGACCCCAACTTTGTGAGATTAATCAATCATCTGCAATTTGGTTGCTTTCTTTCTTGTTCTTCCTTGTGTTCTTCATTGCGCAAGCAGGGATTAGCCTTCTTGGCAAGGTCAACCGGATCTGTGTCTCGGTTGATAACCAGAGGAGTTGTGGTGCTAAGATTGCAGGGTTCGATCTTTTGATCTAAAGCCAGATCAGTGTGTCATTCTCCGCCACAACGATAATTACCTCTACCTGATGGAAGATCGGGATCCCTGTTCCCATTAAGACATTTCACCGAGCGTTCACCATTACCCTACCCAAGGGAAATAGAGGGCAAGGAAGCTCAGCAAGACCAAGGAGCAATCAGCCATGCTTCAACTGTAACCAGATCGGTTATTAGGCCAAGGAGTGCCCCATCGTAAGAAGAATGGCAATCAAAACTAGGGTAATTAGAAATAGGCCAATCCTAAAGCACGTCCTGGATACGTGCATTACACAGCTATTGAAGAAATCCCTAAAGAAGAAGTTGTCACCGCCGGTATATTTCTTGTTAACAAACATCCTGCCATTGTTTTTATTTGATTCTGGAGCTTCTCATTCATTTATGAGCCAAGCATTTGCATCTAAGTATGATCAGAAAATAATTGAGGTAGACAAGGGTGGTTATAGTATAAGTTTAGCTAGGGATACTATCTCTACAAATCAAATAGTCAGAGATGTGCTCATCACGATACAAGAGAAGGAGTACACAATGGATCTGATAGTATTGCTCAGATTAGCCATAGATGTGATCTTAGGCATGAGTTGGATGAGTGACCACGGAGTTCTCATTGACACATCCACTCAAACAATTATGTTGAGAGGACCAAAGGGAGGTAGTGCTTTTCTAGTGCCACTTCCTAGAAGTTTTGATCTCCAAAACATGTCTTGTGATATCCAAGCCACTACCCTCTATGATATACCAGTGGTTTGCAAATTTCCTAATGTATTTCTAGATGAATTGTCGGGTTTACCACCGGATTGGGATGTGGAATTTAAGATCGAGTTAGTGCCAGGTACGGACCTATCTCAAGAAGACCCTATCGGATGCCACCAAATGAGTTAGCTAAACTTAAAATTCAACTACAAAAACTTTTGGACAAAGGTCTCATTAGACCTAGTTCATCTCCATGGGGATGTCTAGCTTTATTTGTAAAGAAGAAGGACAAGTATTTGAGAATGTGTGTGGATTATAGGCTGCTTAATGTTGTGACCATTAAGAACAAGTATCCTTTGCCTTGTATTGATATCTTGTTTGATCAACTAGCAAAAGCAAAGGTATTCTCTAAGTTTGACTTGAGGTCTAGCTATCATCAGATTAAGATTAGGCCAGAGAATATACCTAAACTAGCTTTCTCCACTAGGTACGGCTTGTATGAGTATTTGGTCATGTCCTTTGGGCTGACAAATGCTCCGGTCTACTTCATGTACTTGATGAATTTGGTATTCATGCCCAAGCTCAAAAAGTTCATGGTTGTGTTTATTGATGATATCTTGATTTACTCAGAGAATGAAGCAGATCATGTAGAGCATCTGAGAGTTGTTTTGTCCAGATTGAGGGAACATAAGTTATATGCCAAATTCAGCAAGTGTGAATTATGGTTGAGCAAAGTACCCTTCTTGGGTTACATCTTATCTAAAGATGGAATTTCTATAGACCCATCTAAAGTACAAGAGGTCATGGATTAGAAGGCCCCGACTTTGGTTCATGAAGTTTGGAGTTTTCTAGGGCTAGCAGGCTACTATCGTTGTTTCATTCCTAATTTTTCCAAGACAGCTAAGCCCATGACCAGACTACATCAAAAGGATGAAAAGTTCAGTTGGACGCCAGAGTGTGAAGCCATTTTTCACACCCTACGGACATTGCTAACTACAGCTCCTGTTTTAGCACAACTCGACATTGAAAAGTCTTTCATTGTGTTATGTGATGTATCGGGTATCGGTTTGGGGTGTGTGCTCATGCAAGAAGGCCGAATTATTGCCTATGCTTCTCAGCAATTGAGAAAGCATGAAGTCAACTATCCCACCCATGATTTAGAGCTCGCATCAGTTATTCATGTGTTCAAGATATGGAGATATTACTTGTTGGGAAATGTATGTCACATATATACTGACCACAAAAGTATCAAATACATCTTCACTCAACCTGAGCTGAACATGAGGCAACGAAGATGGTTAAAGCTAATCAAGGACTATAATTTGGAAGTGCACTACCATCCAGGAAAAGTCAATGTTGTAGTAGATGCACTTAGTTGGAAATCTCATTGCAACACTTTGGAAGCCTTGTTGGAAGCTGGATTTAATTTGTTACATCCTATGGTGCTACACAATATCACTATCAATTGCTCACTTGAGAGGAAAATCATAGAACTATAGAAGGTAGATGTGGGTGTGTTCCACATCAAGCGAAGATGAAAGAACAAGAAACCAAACATTTTAGTTTGGATGAAAGAGGTGTGTTATGGTTTGAGGACCGACTGGTAGTACCAAAGGACTGTGAGCTTAGAAATCAAATTTTAGATGAAGTTCATTCATCCAAGTTGTCTATCCATCCGGGTAGTAGAAAAATGTATCAAGATTTGAAAACTCATTTTTGGTGGACCAAGATGAAGAAAGAGATCACCACCTATGTCGCTAGGTGCGATAATTGCAGTAGAGTCAAGGCCATTCATTTGAAATATGCTGGATTACTTTAGTCATTGCCTATTCCTGTCAGGTACCATAAAAAGGGGTCCTCTTAGCAAGAACCAAAAAAAATCGCTTATACCTTGTAAATATCAAAGCCAAGAGACAACCACCGGCAAATCCCCACCTTATCCGAGGCCCGGCTGGACCACCCGGCCCACCTCGAGCAATATCTGGGCTCACCCGAAGCAAGCTTGACCTAGAACAAAACCATGAGGCCTCGGAGGTACCAGTTTTCCGACTCGCCCGAGGCCCTGCGCCACAAGGCCTCGAATGAGGTACCGATTCTCTGACTTGCCCGTGGCCCCACGCCACAAGGCCTCGGATGAGCACCCAGTTACTGACTCGCTCGAGGCCAGCTCGGCATCAACCCCGCCACCACCGCCTTGACCGACTTCTCTGACAGGACATCACTTCCAACTAATGTGTCCAACCACTCCCGCAACGTCAGCCGAACGATAGCACGATACAGCGGAGTGGCTGATGAGATGGGAGTCACATCGACGCCATGCCATTCGAGACAGGATAGGGCAGGGGTTACAGGCCGCTGTGCTTGGTACTGTGCCCATGGCTAACACCCGTGCTACACTGTGCTGCTTAACCCTTGCTCCAAGGACAGCGCAGTGTGGAAAGTCAAGTCTGGGTCCCTATAGCCACGGAATCGATGTACAAGACCAACTGCACCCTTCGAGCCTCAGCTATCCGCTTTTGGGTTCCTATAGCCTTAGGACTTGCACCCGCTGAGCCCCCCACAATGGTTCAGCCTCTGCACCGACTGGGCCTCAGCTCTCTACGTTGTCAGCACTCTAGGACTGGCACATCATCCGCAGTACGTGCCATGCCCTGCGTCAAGCTGCAGGAGCTCCCATGTCATGCATAGGGCCAAGCTCCTGTAGCCTCAGGATCAGTGCACCCATGCCGTCGCATCTACCCAGCCTTGTCTCTCCACGCCAGTCAAACATATAGTGACCAGCATGCCTCCAATAGAAGAAGGCGTGCATGCCACCATAGGAGCTCCCACGTTGCATAGGATCAGGCATGACCGGGGTGTTGCTCTAGTGCACTGAGGACAAGACCGCTCCACCAACCATGCTGCCATAGTGATGAGCTATAGGGCTCGGACATACCGCCTCTGCTCACAAAACACCATGTAGCAAATACATGTACCGCCCCTGTGCCTCCCTTCGACTATAAAAGGGAGTGACCAGGGTCGCTTCTAAGGGGGAGAGGAGACTCACACGTGCAAGCAACGCACAATGCTCTGTAACACACACGCTCCCTCACTGCAAGAGATCAACATCTCAAGCAACCCATGCCACTCTTCACAGAGACCTAGGACTAGCTCTCTCTCTCTCTCGCTCAGCTTGTAAGCCCCTACTACAAGCACCTCGGTGCAAGGAACACAAGATCGCTCTCTCAGACTAGACGTAGGGAACCTATTGCCTAAACCAGTATAAACCTTGTGTCTCTTTGCATCACCATCCGAGATTAGGGGCATGCAGTACACTTTCACTAGTTGGTTGAGGACCCGCCAGACCAAAACACCGACAGTTGGCGCGCCAGGTAGGGGCCATACTGCGTGTCAACTTAGTCATCCCAACAAGTTCTGGATGGCAGACCCCATGCGACCACTATGTCTTGGCACGGTGATCTGGTTTGGGAGCCCAGAGTTCATGTCTCTAGGATATGAGTACAATATGGTACTCCTCCCACCTAGAGCCCCATCGACCGACGATGACATCATGCACCAGTAGCCTAGGCACAGGCGGCGCTCGGGCCACCACTCTCATCGTGCTCTCTAGGCATGACGTGGGTGGGACCACCCTGACACCGCATGAGCTCAGGGCGACGCACCGCGCTTCGCTAGTATCGCATACCCGGCTATTGGTATAGAGTCCCTGGCTAGGGACCTGTCTAGCTTAAGCCTAGGCAAGGGAAAGACACCGGTGGCGCGCAGCAATGCCCCATCATCAAGCTCTACCCTGCCACCTCCTGAGGAGTCAACTCTGGCAGAGCAGAGCCTAACAATGACACCATCCTCGTACCCCTTCGGGTTGGGCAATGTCGCCGCCTACGCTTCCGCTCACATAGAGCCCCCAGATGCCACCAATGTTTTGCCCTCAACCTCATCGCCACAACCCCGACTCACACCCACACTGACTCCTTAGAGGAGGATGAGGCATGGGCCGGAGCGGACTTCTTCGAGCTTCGCGACCCCAAAGTCATGCGCTGCTTCATGGCCATGAGCGACTACTGCTTTGGCTACTCCGACTTCGATGACGAAGACACTTACGATCCCACCAGTGAGTGCTTCAACGTCGAGCTCGGGGTGTCGAGAGCAAGCAATGAGGACGAAGGGGTAGGCAATCGCTCCCTGCCCCACGAGGGGCAGGCAACGCCACACCTCCACACGTCGAGCCCCCGGCATCGCAGAACGAGAACCCCGCCCCTAAGGAACTTCGACTCCTAGACCTGGAGCAGCTCTGTGAGCTTTAGGCCAAGGTCGAACAAGACCGACTCCTTCTGCAGCAGCTCTAAGACACTATCAAGCAAGAGCAGCGGGGTCACGGTGATGGTGGAGCAGCCCGGCGGAGGGCTCGTGACGTCGACCACTACATCAACAATGACAAAGGGGGCGAGCAACCTACTATCTTCAATCATGCTAGCTAGAACGTCATAGCAGCAGTGATGCTACTCTGGACAATGCCCAAGCCCTCTACCTCAGAGGGGCAATGGGTCCACGGTGAGCTCCAAGACCTCCTCGAGACCGATGCGGTACAATAGGCTGAAAGTTCTGCCTCTCAATGGCACGGGGGCACCTCAGAACTACCCGCAGCACTGCCTCAGCAGGATAGAGAGGCCTCAGTTCGTCTCGAGCCTGCTCAGGCACTGAAAGCCAACAAGGCCCCCTCAGTGCATGACCACCTCAGCAACGGACACGAGGCACAAGGCGACCATGATGTGGTCAGCATGTGGCGGTGCCATGACAACGATGGGCCCACCCGAGGCTACCACCTGCACCAAGGCAGTCACTACAACAGTGGGGAGGACCATAGTCCTTCTCCTAGGCCACCTGGCCCTCGAGTCCTCAGCAAGGCCATCTGCGGCGCCCACTTCCCGGCCCAGTTTTGGCAACTGGCCAACCTCTCAAAGTACAGCAACGAGACCAACCCCAAGATGTGGCTGGCCGATTACCGCCTAGCTTGTCAGCTAGGCGCCGTGGACGATGACCTGCTCATCATCCGCAACCTCCCCTTGTTCCTGTCAGACTCGGCGCGAGCCTGGCTCGAACACCTCCCTCCCTTGTAGATCAACAACTGGCGTGACTTGGTAAAGGTCTTCGTCAGGAATTTCTAGGCACATACATGTGCCCTAGGAACTCCTAGGACCTCAAGAGTTGTCGCCAGAGGCTAGACGAGTCTCTTCGAGACTTCATCCGACGCTTCTCCAAGCAATGCACCGAGTTGCCTAGCGTCGGTGACTTAGAAATTGTCCAGGCATTCCTCTCTGGCACCTCCTGCTGAGACTTGGTCTAAGAGTTAGGTCAAAACGTACCAACCACGGTGGCCACGCTCCTCGACATCGCCACCAACTTCGCCTCGGGTAAAGAGGCTAAAAGGGCCATCTTCCTCAACAACGATGCCAAGGGGAAGCGGAGGGACAAGGCCCTTGGGGCCTCGGCCCCCCACCTCCCCAAGAAAAAGAAACAGGGTCACCAAGGGAAGCAGGAGGTCCTCGAGGCCGATCTAGTCATGGCCGCAGATTGCAAGAATCCTCGAGGCCCCGCTAGAGGCCCCGGGCTCTTCGACGACATGCTTAAAAAGCCCTGCCCTTACCACTAGGGCCTAGTGAAGCACACCCTCGAAAAGTGCACCATGCTCCGGCATTACTATGCCAAGCTTGGGCTCCCCAACGATGATGCCAAGAAGAAGGGCGGCGGCGATAGGGACAACGACAAGGATGATGGGTTCCCCGAGGTGCACAACGCCTTTATGATCTTTGGCGGGCCTTTAGCGTGCCTCACGGCGTGTTAGCGAAAGAAGGAGCGCTAGGAGGTCTTCTCGGTTGAGGTGGCACTCCCTAATACCTCAATTGGTCACGAGAGGCAATCACCTTCGATCGGGATGACCACCCCGATTATGTCCCAAACCCCGGGCAGTACCCACTCGTCGTCGACCCGATCATCGGCAACACCCGGCTCACCAAGGTGTTGATGGACGGAGGCAGCGACCTCAACATCCCCTACACCAACACCCTAGAGCTCCTAGAGCTCGACCAGTCATGGCTTTGAGGCAATGCCATTCCCTTCCACAGCATCGTGCTAGGGAAACACATGTGACCCCTCGAACGCATCGACTTGCCCATCTGCTTCAGCACTCCCTCCAACTACCGCAAGGAGGTCCTCACCTTCAAGGTGGTTAGGTTCAAGGGGACCTATCATGCCATCCTAGGGCACCCATGCTATGCCAAGTTCATGGCGATCCCCAACTACACCTACCTCAAGCTCAAGATGTTGGGCCCCAATGGCGTCATCACTATCGAGTCCACGTACAAGCATGCATACGACTACGACATTGAATGCATCGAGTATGCCAAGGCTCTCGTGGAGGCCGAGACCCTCATTGTCAACCTCGACCGACTTGGAAGTGAGGCGCCTGACTCCAAGCATCATGCTGGGACTTTCGAGCCTACAGAGGCTATCAAGCTCGTCCCGGTCGACCCCACCTGCTCCAACGACCGAGCGCTGAGGGTCAGCACCACCCTCGACAGCAAATAGGAAGTTGTGCTTGTCGACTTTCTCCACACGAATGTCGATGTATTCATGTGGAGTCCCTCGGACATGCCAGGCATACCGAGGGAGGTCACCGAGCACGCCTTGGACATCTAGGCCGGCTCTAGACCGGTGAAGCAGCGCCTACGCCGATTCAACGAGGAAAAGCATAGGGCCATCGGCGAGGAGGTGTAGAAGCTTTTGGTGGCCAGATTCATCAAGGAAGTGTCCCATCCAGAGTAGTTAGCTAATCCTATATTAGTTAAGAAGAAAAATGGGAAGTGGAGGATGTGTGTAGACTACACCGGTTTGAATAAAGCATGTCCAAAAGTCCCATTCCCATTACCTCGAATCGACCAAATCACTGACTCCACTGCACGATATGAAACCTTATCTTTCCTTGATGCATATTCCAGTTACCATCAAATCAAGATGAAAGAATCTAACCAGCTCGTGACTTCTTTCATCACCCCATTTGGCATGTACTGCTATGTGACTATGCCATTCGGCCTTAGAAACGCAAGGGCCACATACCAGCGGTGCATGACCTAGGTCTTTGGTGAGCACATCGGGCGAACTATCGAGGCCTATATGGACGACATCGTGGTCAAGTCTAGGAAGGCCAGTGATCTCGTCGATGACTTAGAGATAGCCTTCAAATGCCTCAAAGAGAAGGGCATCAAGCTCAACCCCGAGAAGTGTGTCTTCGGGGTCCCCCGAGTCATGCTCTTGGGATTCATAGTCTCGGAGCATGGCATCAAAGCCAACCCAAAGAAGGTCTCGGCCGTGACCAACATGGGACTAATCCGAGACCTCAAGGGAGTGTAGAGGGTTATGGGATGCCTTGCAGCCCTGAGCCGCTTCATCTCGCGCCTTGGAAAAAAGGCTTGCCTCTGTACCGCCTCTTGAGAAAATCCGAATGCTTTTCTTAGACCCTCGAGGCCAAAGAAGCCCTCACCAAGCTCAAGGCACTGCTCACCAATCCTCCCATCCTAGTGCCGCTGACCAAGGGTGAGGCCCTCTTACTCTATGTCGCCGCAACAACCCAAGTGGTTAGCACAGCCGTAGTGGCCGAGAGGTAGGAAGAGGGGCATGCTCTACCCCTCCAATGACCTATTTACTTCATCAGTGAGGTGCTCTCTGAGACTAAGACACGCTACCCCCACATCCAGAAGCTAATCTACGCCATAGTCTTGGCTCGATGTAAGCTGCGTCACTACTTCGAGTCCCACCCAATGACCGTGGTGTTGTCTTTCCCTCTAGGAGAGATAATCTAGAACCAGGAGGCCTCAGGTAGAATAGCCAAGTGGGCCATCGAAATCATGGGGGAAGCTGTAACAGAACCGACCAATTATACGAAATTAAGTAAGAAAATCATCCGCTAGAGCAGACGATTTAGCAAACTTAAGCCCATATAACCCGGTAGTCCATGAAATCACGAAGGATTTCAAACCAACTTCCATTCCAGCCAAGATCGTAATAAGTTTATTGGTCACCATCACATATTACATAAAAGTTTGCATCTCAGATACATCAGAGTTTAAACATAGTTATTACAAAACAAGTTCGAATAAAAGTAGCGGAAGCCATTTGTTCAAACCACACACACTCACACGGAGTTCAAATACAGTGCCAGTGAATGATCATCTCCAACAAAAGCATTAGATGAGACATAAGGAATGACCATGCCCATGGTCCTAAGCATCACCCATCGCAGGATAAAGGCAGTTGATACAGTAGCTGTAATACATCTGCCCATCTGCAACAAGTGGGAATAAAACCCTGAGTACGAGAAGGTACTCAACTAGACTTACCCGACATAACCGAAAATAAGTGACGCCAAGGATTATGAAGGGCTTTATAGTAGGGTAGCTGACTCATTTGCAAAAAGAAGCATTTTTAGCATTTCAAGACCCTTTTAAAAGCATTATTGTCAAGTTAATTGTTATTAACCTATCGACTAGATTTGCACCTATACTAGAGCAAACATATGATTAAGCAGATAATGATAACCAATGATCATTAAACAACTTCCATAATGTCATATTCATTATAACTGTCCAAGTGTTCCATCAACATTACTATGATGAAGTCACTCAAGTCAAGTGCTCACTATCCAAGAGCGATGGCGATTCGAATCGATTCCTAACCAGCTGGTGATTTATTCCTTACACAAACCTCACTCACCCGCTAAAGTGAGGTATTGATCACCGAGTCAACTATCTAGGAATCTCGAGTTTGCCAGGAACCACATGTACCCAGGGGCCGACCGACTACACTTTGATCTTGTCATCTCGCCCCTGTATCCTACCACACCTGCTCCGGCACAGTGCACTGCGGGTAATCTACTCGGCCTGAATAATCTCCCATCTTTGCGGTCGGAAGGTACTTTATCCGACCAGCTAAATGTAAGGCATGCGTTCAACATGACTCGAGGCCCAACAATGGTCGGTCCTTAATCGACACAGACGGAAAGCACTATAGTCCAAAACTCTGTAAGTCTCCATCCAGTCTCAACTTCATTTAACACTTAGTTATACCATGACTTCATAGTCATCCAAGCAGATCCAGGTAACCACCTATAGCTCGCAGGTGATAGGAAATCACCTGACTTCTACCAGTCTAAGCCAGCTTAGCATTGACTCAACTGTGGATACCAAGGTAACAAGGATATAGTATAACAAAGGTAGACAAGGTATAATGCAGCAGCGGTTGCAAACAACTCCTAAACATAATGCATCAATTAAAGTAAAGCATTTAATTAATAATTGCAAACCAGGAGAAAAATGCTCCGGGGCTTACATCTCTCGAAGGAGCTCAGGCGGTGATCCGGGCACTCTGGAAGTTCCTCAACGTCCTCCTCATCTGCTTCGGGCACTTCCTGCAGCTGCACCTCGAGCTGCTCCTCGGGCTCCTCAGGTATGACGACTGGGTTCTTGGTTTGCGATCCTGTATGATGCAATGTGCGTAAGTGCTTATGCAATCAGTGCATCGGATGAGATGAATACAAGGGATATGCTTGAATGCAAGGTAGTCAACATCATCCAAGAACATATACTACAAGCACATGTCATCTACTGCATTCTCTTCTACTACTAATATGTTAAGTCAACACATCTTATTAAATGCTTCAAAGATACACCAAAGCTTCACTAATTTCTTAATCACACATAAAGCAACACTTGATTAAACCCTAATTAATAATAATAGGTTTGAATAGCAACATCTATTTTTATTGCTTAGAAAAATCTTAGAAAATTACCATAGCACAGTACTACCCTAAGTAGTCTACTATCAGATTTTCATGGTATTTGAATGAGTGGATTAGCCTACACCAAAAATAACAAGCTATGGCATGATTATGAACATGAAAATACTTTGTACTGTGAAAAGTGTCAAACAACAGAGTTAGCACTTGAACTACACCTCATAATTTTTCTACAGTACATGCATGACACATATTTTTCCTAGGAAGTACATTACATAAGAAGATTAACAAACTTGGAATCATATTTTTTTGAAGCCTATAGGTTTTTCTACACATTTTTCAAGTTATCAGCAATATCAAGGATTAAATAAAGCTCTACAGAAAAGTATATCAAAAATGACATGCAATAATTTTATCATGTAGATCTGGTGACAAGGAACACAACAAAATTTGTTTCAACAAATTTGGAGCCAAAAGGAGTACACAAACATTTTCCAAAGCATTTAAATAGAAATCTGAAAAATCATTTTTGAAATCCTTTTAAACTTCATGCTCAAATCTGCTAAATCCACCCGGTTCTTCACCCAAAACCTGCACTAGAGAGACAGACAGGCGGGACCCAGCGGGTCAACCGGCCCACTGGCCAGGCCCTGCGGGTCAGCGACCCGGGGGCAGGGGAGGTGCTCCACCGGCTGGTGCTCACCGGCGGTGAGCCCCTCCATGGTGCGGGTGGTGCCAGCGTGCTCAACAAGCTAAGCCGCACCGACTGGCAGAGAGGAGCTAGCCCGACAGCATGGCGGTCCGTGCGGCCACGGCAGCATGCTCGCCGAAGAGGAAGGAGGCGCCAAGTTCGGCCCTCACCTCGACGACGACAGCCGCGAGCGAGCGCAAGCGACGGAGATTGATGAGGTGGAACTGCTGGCGGCATGAATCGAGGGATGGTGCGGTGGTGCGGGAGCTCGACGCCGGCGGAGCGCGTCGGCGAGCTTGGCAGCTCGGGCGCTGCTGCTGCTGCTGTAGAGCGAGAGGCAGGGAGGGTGGCGAAGTGAAATGGTGGAGTGGGGTGGCGTGCGCGCGCTCGGACCGCTTTGAAGGCGGGGTGCAGCCAGTCGGAGCAGGCACCGCCCCTCGCCGCCGGTGTACGGGCGCCGCATGGCGGCCGGGCAGGCAGGGAAGGCGGGCGCGTCTGCGCGCAGGAGCAGCCACGGCGTGGGCCTAGGCTAGCGAAGCGCTACTGGCCAGGGAGAAACGCGCGTCAGGTGGGGATGCAGGCCAGGCCGGCTTTGGCCGTGGGCCGGGATGCGGAGCGGCGGCCTGTTAAGCGAAAATGAAAAAAAATTCTTTTTATTTCTCAAATAAACAGAATTAAATTCCCATTTTTGAGCCATTTAAAAGCATTTTCACAAATTGGTGTAAAAATGAAATTTGTTCCATTTTTCAATATCTACAACTTTGCTTTTATGACCAAAGTCAAATTCCAAATAGATTTTGATTACCAAATTAAACTCAATATTACTTCAAAACCCTAATTTTGGATAATTATTTTTAAAGCAAAATTTGGCAATAATTTAAATACAAACCTTGCTCCAAAAATTGTGCTAAACAATTCTAGATGATTTACAATCATAGCCAAACATGTTTTACTAATCCTAGCAAGCATACTTTGGGCAAAAACAACCCTAAACAAGTGTATGCAACATTCATGTTTCAGGAGCATGTTTCGTATGTTTCGAAGTAGTGTTTCAGTTATTATATACATGATTAGGCATGTATGATTAGGATGCTTGATGATGCATGATATGCATGATTTGTAGTGCCTAAATGCTAGCCTAACACCGGGGTGTTACAGAAGCCCTGTCTTTTATGCCTCGGAAAGCAATTAAATCCTAGGTCTTGGCCGATTTTGTGGCTGAGTGGACCGACACCCAACTGCCACCTGCTCAAATCTAGGCGGAATGTTGGACCATGTACTTTGATGGGTCCCTAATGAAGACTGGGGCAGGCGTAGGTCTACTCTTCATCTCACCCCTCAGAGTGCACATGCGCTACATGATCTGGCTCCACTTCGCTGCCTCCAACAACACAGCCGAGTACGAAGCCCTCGTCAATGGCTTGTAGATCACCATCAAACTTGGAGTATGGTGTCTCAACATACGGGGCGATTCGCAGCTCATCGTTGATCAAGTGATGAAGGAGTCGAACTGCCATGACCCCAAAATGGAGGCATACTGCAAGTTGGTATGTCGCCTAGAAGACAAGTTCAACAGCCTCAAACTCAACCACATTGCGCGAAAATTCAACGAGGTCGTGGACGAACTGGCAAAGATGGCGTTGGCACAGGCCTCGGTCCCCCTGAACATCTTCGCTAGAGACCTCCACAAGCCTTCCATTAACTATGCCTCAGTGGTGGAAGAGGGCCCACCGGTCGAGCCCACTGCAGGGCCTGAGGCCCCCTCTATCACCGAGACCCCTACGGCCGAGCCCGAGGCCATGGAAATAAACACAGAGCCTCCCGAGGCCGACTAGGGCACGGACTGGCGAGTCCCATTCCTTGATTGCGAAGAGAGCTTCCTATAGATAGGACCGAAGCCTGACGGCTTGCAAGATGAGCCAAAACTTATGTCCTCAACAATGGCGAGTTGTACAGGCGAAGCCATCTGGCGTCCTCCAACAGTGCATCACCACCGAGGCAGGCCAAGCCCTACTTTGGGACTTGCACGCGGGAGCCTATGGGCACCATGCAGCGCCTCGAACGCTCGTCAGAAATGCCTTCCACCAAGGGTTCTACTAGCCAACGGCGGTTGCTGACGCCACCAAGCTGGTATGCTCCTACGAAGGATGCTAGTACTATGTGCGGCAGACGCACCTCTTGGCCCAAGCCCTCCAAACCATCCCCATTACATGGCCATTCACCGTGTGGGGACTGGACATGGTTGGGCCTCTATAGAAGGCCTTCGAGGACTATACCCATTTGCTGGTAGCAATTTACAAGTTCTCCAAGTGGATCAAGGCTCGTCCGATCACTCGAATCAAATTCGAGCAAGCGGTGCTGTTCTTCACTGATATCATCCATAGGTTCGGGGTTCCAAACACCATCATCACTGACAATGGGACATAATTCACCGGCCATAAGTTCCTGACGTTCTACGATGACCACCACATCCATGTGGCATGGTCGGCCATAGGACACCCTAGGACAAATAGCCAAGTAGAACATGCTAATGGCATGATCCTACAGGGTCTCAAGCCAAGAATATACAACCGGTTGAAGAAATTTGGCAAGAAATGGCTTGCCGAGCTCCCGTCAGTCATCTAGAGCCTAAGGAACCCTCCGAGCCGAGCCACGGGGTTCACACCATTCTTCCTGGTCTATGGAGCTGAGGCCATCCTCCCCACTGACTTGGAGTACGGTTCCCCAAGGATACAGGCCTACAACGAGCAAAGCAACCGCACTACCCACGAGGACGCCCTCGACCAACTAGAGGAAGCCCGAGACGTTGCGCTGCTACACTCGGCCAAGTACCAGCAAGCCCTATGATGCTATCAAGCCCAGCGCATTCGAAGCCAAGACCTAAAAGTGCGCGACCTGGTGCTGAGACTGAGGCAGAGCAATAAGGGCCGCCACAAGCTGGCCCTACCATGGGAAGGGCCGTACATCGTCACCCAAGTGCTAAAGCCTAGGACCTACAAGCTAGCCAACGAGAAGGGCAAAATCCTCACCAATGCTTGGAACATAGAATAGCTACGTCTCTTCTACCCTTAAATTCCCAAGCATTGTATACATTGTTTCTCAAAATACAATAAAGAAGCGTTCTTTAGTTGTTCTAATTTTTCGAGAAACCCCCCGAGCCCATCGATGGGGATTGGTGTTATGATAACGCTATAAGGGAGACTCGGCTCTGCCTCTATAGAACCAAGCCTCCCTTGGGGGCTAGAAGGGGGGACCCCCCATAAGTCCCAGACACCATTTTTTAGTCATTTTTTGAAAAAATTTCTATGCCAAACTCTCTCGCGTACTCTGACAAATCGATTGTAAAAACCTAAGGACCGAAAGTCTGTCTCAGGGCCAAAAGGCTGGCCAAGCCGTGAGATGGCCTATGCCTCTAGGCTATGGCAACTCCCTCACCACCTTTTGCCCGAAGGGCAGCTTAGGCTCTAAGGAAGTTTTTTGCAAGAGATATGTTCAAAGACGAGACAGAGGGCAGAGGCTCGGAAATACAATAAAAACGATTAAAAAGCATATACACACAAGTACTTTAAAAGGCCTCAATGGCCACAAGCATCATGGTACAATGATGTAAGTCATAATCTATTTACATGGCCCCTTTGGCCTAGGTCAAAACTCAGGGTCACCAGCGTCGGCGGTCGGCGTAGGAGGAACCACCTCCTCTTCGAACAACCAGGCCAGTGTCATGCCAGGGGCCTCAGCCACCTCCACCAGCTTCATGACCTCCTCCTTAGCCTTCTCATCATCCTCAGTCATGACGTAACTGTTGCTGATGGCCTCAAGGTTGATGTCGGCATAGTGCGAGGAGACGATGGCCAGGGTGCGCTTGACGCCCGTATGCAGTGCCCCTTGGAGCCGCTCATGGACTCGGCCGCTCAATGCAATCAAGCAGCTCCCGAGGGAGCTACCCAACTTGACCCCCCCCCCCCCCCCCGCGACCTCTAGGGCCTCGTAGGTGGTACGGGCGGTGCTCCACAGTGCGTTGTGCTCCTGGATCTCGGCCCCGAGCACCGCCTGCACTGCGACGGAGGCCTCAACTACCTGGGAGGCTTCCTTCTTCAACCCTACGCCAAGACAAGCGGGACGGGGTTAAGCATGAAAGAAAACAAGCCGAATAGGGGTGCAAGCCTATGAGACTCACCCTCAGCTTTCTCCCTCCAGTTTTGGACCTCGACCCGAGAGGCCTCGGCTGCCCTGGAAGCCTCCCTCTCCAACTCTGCGTCACATCAGGGAGTTAGGGGTAGAACTCAAGAAAAACAAATAAAACAAGGGGCACAGCTCAACAGGACTCACCCTCGGCCTTTTCCTTCTAGGCTAAGGCCTCGACCCGGGAGGCCTCGGTCACCTTGATGGCCTCTACCAAGGCACCTTTCGTTAGCAGGTGGGCGCCCTGCTCCGCCTCTAGCTGCTCATCAACGGCCTTGGCAGAGGTTGCCTCTTGTTTGGCCTAGGACCTGAAGGTGTCCCGCTCGCCAGCCACCCAGGTTAGCTCCTCCTGTAGCTCCTTGATCCGCGCCACCAAAGGGGCGGCCTGCTCCTGAGCTAGGGCCACCTCAGCCTTCATGTTAGCATAGCAAAGGCGGAGGTCCTCCACCTCCATGCTCTGCGCCGATAGAAGCTCATTAGCATTGGCGAGTAGGTCCTTCTACTGCTGGAGCTAGTCCTAGACGACCCTCTCCCACCGGAGGAACATCGACTTCTCAGGGATCGGGCCTTGAGCTCCTAGATAGGCAGAACAAACGTCAAGCACTGCGAGAAAACTTGGGAAAAAGATGACACAACACAAGAAAAGAAAGCGCGTACCTAGGCAACGTCGGGCAGGTTGTCATTCATGACGGACAGCGCTATCTACGGTGACCGCTCCGCTAGCTAGTGGAATTGCTCGAGGGAGCCCCAGTGCCCCCCCATGTCCGTGTCCTCAAGGGCGAATAGAGGCTCCCCCTCAGGGTCGTCCCGGCTTTGCCATAAGACACGCGGGCTATCCCACCCACGGGGCTTGGGTCATACCCAGATGAGGGCCAAGCTCCCCTCGATAGAAGTCCAAGCTAGCTGCTCTGCGGTGCTAGCCGCCTCGGCGTCCGCCACCTCCTTCCCCTAGGAAGTATCGTCGGAGGAGATTGAATGAACCTCCACCTCCCGGGCGCTCTCCTGCGACGGCGGCGGGTCTAGGACCGGGGGTGGTACCAAAGCTTGCCCCACCTCCATCTCCATATCCTGGGCCGCCGGCTTCGCCGCGCCCAAGCTAGCCACCACCACCTTAGCCTCGGTGGTCTCAGGGGCTCCAACCTCTGCCACCTCAGCCACGATGGTCCTAGGAGCCTCGACGTCCACCACCTCGACTTTGGATGCCCTGGAAGCCCCAGCCTCCACCACCTCGGCCTCAGAGGTCCTAGGGGCCTTAGCCTCACCCTCGGTGGCCTTAGAGATTGAAGGCGCCTTGGCTTCACCGGACTCTAGGGCCCCGGCCTCGCGGGGCATAGGCGCCTCCTCCCCCGCCTACTTCGTGGCCACCTCGGTAGCCTCTCCTTGGGCGACTGGCTCCTTAGGGTCAGCCCTGGCCAACGCCATGCCATGCTACATGGCGGCCTACGCGTCCACCACCCATCGGGTGGTGGAGTTGGTGCTCACCTTGAGTGCCTTATGTGGCGCCAGGGCAGGCACTTCCGCCTGATGCTTCCGGCTGAAGACAAAACACTCATGAGGTCAGCATATGACCAAAGAACGAGTGAGAGATGCTGCAAACTCCACTGACAAAACACTTACCTCGAGTGGGGAAGCAATTGCTTCCGCACCGTGTCCCTCGTCCTCGGCAATGGCGGTGGCGGCGGTAGTGGCATGGCCCCTGTGTCCGCCGATACCGGCCGGCCCTCACCAGACTCCAATGCCCCCTCGGCCCTCTACAGAGGCAGTTGAGTCACCCTCGCTATCGCCTGCTCCACCTCCACCATCGAGCCCATTGGGCTGACGGTGCGCTTCCTCGATGCCCGTGTCTCGGGTGTGTCGGCCTCGGCCCCGGGGTGGGCGATCGCTAGCCCCAAGGCGCCCTCTCCTCCTCCTAGAGATGCTAGGCCGCTCGCTGATGCCCCGGGCGCCGTCTCCCTAACGTCAGGGAGGTGGTCCAGGGGACCCCACCCCACCTTACTCTCATCGTCATCGCTCGAAAAATCCATCGACGACGATGACGAAGACGGCTCCTCTAGGAGACCATCGTGCCCCTGTTGTCGGTGACATTTCTCTAGCTCGTCGCGCTCGAGGCTCTTCCTCTTGCGCCTTGCCTCCTCGGCATCCTTCCGCTCCTTGTATGCCTTAGCATGCACCCTGTTCTCTACTCGCCGCTCTATGTCCTCAGGAACGAGCGGTGGGGAGGCTTGCACATCCCTCATCCCCTACAGGAACGACAAACACAAATAAGGGAACAGATTGAAAACGTAAGGAGCAAGGAGGCCTCGGGGGCCACAGCGACGCGTGACTCACCAGAGAGATGTACCCCCATGATGGGCGCATTAGGAATGGGGTTAGATCACTACTCCTCTGCCACCCCTCCACCATCTCTCTCACCCGACACAGAATCTCCTCATCCAAAAGGGTGATGGCGGACAACCGGATGTTGTCGATTGGCTCACCCGGTGTCATCTCGAATAGGCATTGCCACCAAGCCATCAGCGGCAGCACCCTCCGATAGTGGAAGGCCACCATGACCATGGCTGTCGTAAGGCCATGGCTGTGCAGCCTCTCCAGCGCCCTTAGGAGCGGCTGTAGCTTGGACTAATTAGCCAACGGGACACCGTACCTTCACCTCTCTGGCTGGCTCTCCACGACCCACGTGGTATAGGGGGGAAGCCTACCATCATCACTACAGAGATAGAACCAGCTATTGTACCAGCGGCAGTTGGACGACGTGAGCTGGGCTAGGATGTAGAAGGGCTGCCAGTCTTGGCGCACTTGGATAGTGCAGCCACTGGCCCTCAATGCCTTCCGTGTGCCCATCGTGTCCGCTAGCTTGGTGGTGAGCCCCACCCGAAAGAAGTGGAGCCACAGCTCCCAGGGGGGACAATGCCTAGGTACCCCTTGTAGACGGTGACGAAGATGGCCGCCTATGCGATGGAGTTGGTGTTGAAGTTGTGGAGCTCCACGTTGTAGTAATGCGGGAGCGCCCGCATGAACCGGTCCACCGGTAAGCCAAGGCCATGCTTGCGGAAGGCCACGAAGCTCACAATGTAGCCATCCATGGCCTCATGGCTCGTCCCTCGGAGCAATCCACTCCAGTCTGTTGGGGTCGGTGATCGAGCGGAGGAGACCATCGTCGACGAGCGACTACAGCATTGCCGTGGACATGTTAGACGGACCCCAAGGATCAGCCTAGAGGACAACAGCACCACTAGCCATGGGTGTGGTGGAGAATGTGGCTACGGCGGTAAGGCGTGCTCTCGCTATCTCTCTCTCTCTCCTTTCCTCCCCCTTCTCCCTTCTTCTCCCTGGCGCTCTATTCCTCTGTTCTTAGCAACTGCTCAAGGGTAGAAAGGGCGAACATAGGCGGAAAAGGTAAGGAGGGGCGGGGTGTGGCTCGTCACGTATTTATGAGGGAGGAAAGAGGGCAAAATGGGCGGGCGACGAAACTGGGAAAGTTTCCCTCAGATCTAGCGTAGTTAATCTAGATCTGACCAAACCACCCACGCATCCACCTTTTTCTTATTAACCGCGCACACACAGTAACGTCCCATCCGCAGATGTCATGTCGCATTTGACCACAGCGACCATAGGCGCCATTCCGTCTCCCCGAGGAACCGCCTCAAAAGGCACACCCGCCGTCGTCAGCCAATGGGAAGGGAATATCCCTCACCCAATTCCTTTTAGACTAAGGAACTAGGCACCGAGCCCGTTACGGTCCAGGGGTTCGAAGGTTGGGCCCCCGAGGGTCTCGACAGCCGCCCTAGGACAAACAGAGTCAGGGATGACTATGGGTGAGCCCTTACATGGCTGAGGCCCAAGCAAGCAATTGCTTGGGATGCCCTAAGTCATGTTTGAGACCGGTAGGGAGGTCTCTAAATGGGATCCCACCGTAGGGAGGCACCGAGCCCCCAGGGCCAATTGAATGGCCCTAGGACCCACTAGAGAAGCCCTCTGGTACTTTTAGAGTGCGTCTCTGGACCGCTAGCTGACCCCTATCAAATGGGGCATGGGCCTCCACTCGGACTTACCCGATAACAGCTCACTAGAGGTGTCACTGCTTGCCCATCGAGGGTAGCCTGGCATACTCCACCCCTCCTTCCAAATGAAAACTATGCACGAGGGCCGCACAAAAAAGATAGGGAAACTCCTGATCGCCCTCTTGCTCCAAGCAGAGGCTCGGGGGCTCTTCCTGCAACCAAGCCGAGGCCCAGTGACCCGAACTTGCACTCGGGGGCTTGGCAAACGTGATAAAACCCCTCACTCAACATGAAAAAAGCCCCCAGAGGAATAAATCCACTCCTCTAGGGCCTCGAGGGCTACAGCTAGTGGGTGCGCTCGTGCGCACCCACCAAAGCCTCGAGTATGAAACACCATCCTACCAGGAGCTGCCACAAGCCAAGTCTCATAAAAACCTCAGGGAGAGCGCTCACACTCTCCCCGAGGCTCGGGGGCTACTGTCGGGTACCATAAAAAGGGGTCCCCTTAGCAAGAACCCAAAAAATCGCTTAGACCTTGTAAATATTGAAGCCAAGAGACAACCACCGGCAAACCCCCACCTTATCCGAGGCCTGGCTGGACCACCTGGCCCACCTCAAGCAATATCCGGGCTCACCCAAAGCGGGCTTGGCCTAGAACGAAACCATGAGGCCTCGGATGAGGGTACCGGTTTTTTGACTCACCCAAGGCCCGCGCCACAAGGCCTCGGATGAGGTACTAATTCTTCGACTCACCTGAGGCCCCACGCCATGAGGCCTCGGACAAGCACCCAGTTACCGACTCACTCGAGGCTGGCTCGGCATCAACCCCATCACCGCCGCCTTGATCGACTTCTCTGATGGGACGTCACATCCAACTAACGCATCCAACCACTCCTGCGACGTCAGCCAAATGACGTCATGATATAGTGGAGTGGCTGACGAGATGGGAGTCACATCGATGCCATGCCATCCGGGACAGGATGGGGTAGGGGTTACAGGCCACTGTGCCCACGGCTAACACCCGTGCTGCACTGTGTTGCCTAACCCCTGCTCCAAGGATAGCATGGCGTGGAAAGTCAAGTCCGGGTCCGTGTAGCCTCGGAATCGATGTACAAGACCAACTGCACCCTCTGAGCCTTAGCTATCTGCTTCTGGGCTTCTGTAGCCTCGGGACTCATGCCCGTCGAGCCCCCCATAATGGTTCAGCCTCTACATTGACTAGGCCCTGGCTCTCTACGTTGTCAGCACTCTAGGACCGGCACATCATCCGCAGTACGCGCCATGCCCTGCGTCAAGCTGCAGGAGCTCCCACATCATGCACCGGGCCAAGCTCCTGTAGCCTCGGGATCAATGCACCCGCGCGCGTCACATCTACCTAGCCTTGGCTCTCCGCACCAGTCAAACATACAGTGACCAGCACACCTCCAACAGAAGAAGGCGCACATGCCACCACAGGAGCTCCCATGTCACAGAGGATCAGGCATGACCGGCGCATCGCTCTAGTGCACCGAGGATAAGACCGCTCTACTAACCATGCCACCATAGTGATGAGCTATAGGGCTCGGACATACCGCCTCTGCTCACAAAACACCATGTAGTAAATATATGTACCGCCCCTGTGCCTCCCTTCGACTATAAAAGGGAGTGACTAGGGCTGCTTCTAAGGGGGGAGAGGAGACTCACATGTGCAAGCAACGCACAATGCTCTGTAACACACATGCTCCCTCACTACAAGAGATCAACATCTCAAGAAACCCATGCCACTCTATGCAGAGACCTAGGACTAGCTCCCTCTCTCGCTCAGCTTGTAAGCCCCTACTACAAGCACCTCAGTGCAAGGAATACAAGATTGCTCTCTCAGACTGGACATAGGGCACCTATTGCCTAAACCAGTATAGACCTTGTGTCTCTTTGCATCACCATCCGGGATTAGGGGCACGCAGTACACTTTCACTAGTTGGTTGAGGACCCATCGGACCAAAACACCGACAATTCCAGACTAGAAATAGGAGGAAATAAGTATGGACTTTATTATATGCCTTCCGCTGACACAATAAGGTCATGATTCCATATGGGTCATTGTAGATCGCCTCACCAAGTCAGCATATTTTGTACCGGTTAACACAAGGTATCTAGCTAGGAAGTACGCTGAGGTGTATGTTTCTTAGATCGTGAGACTACATGGAGTACCAAGGACCATAATCTCAGATCAGGGACCACAGTTTATAGCTCATTTTTTGGAACACTTGCACCAGGCCTTGGGAACCAAACTAATCAGAAGTTTAGCATACCATCAACAAACTTCTAGACAGACTGAGCGAGTGAACCAAATCTTGGAAGATATGTTAAGAGCTTGTGTTATCTCCTCCAAGGGTTCATGGGAAAAGTGGCTACCTTTAGCCGAGTTCTCCTACAACAATAGTTATCAAGCGAGCATCAAAATGGCTCCTTTTGAGGCCTTATATGGTCAAAAATGTAGAACTCCTTTGAATTGGATTGAGCCTGGAGAAAGAAGATATTATGACATTGACTTTATCGCCGAAGCTGAAGAGCAGGTACACATTATCCAATAGCATATGAAAGTAGCTCAGTCTAGACAAAAGATTTATGCTAATAAAAGAAGAAGACCGCTAACTTTTGAAGTGGGAGACTATGTGTGCTTAAAAGTCTCACCCATGAAGGGAGTGCAGAGATTTGGAGTAAAAAGGAAGCTTGCGCTTAGGCCCTGTTTGGTTGGGCTTTTGGCTTTGGCTTTTGGCCCCAAAAGCCAAAAGCCCAACCAAAGGGGCTGCTTTTGGAGGGTGCTTTTTCATAAGCAGCTGCTTTTCCATAGTTCATTTTTGAAAGCTGGTTTGACCCTGCTTTTGGCTTTTGGCTTTCTGCTTTTCGAAATTGGTGGAATAAAAAGCTCTTCCATAGTTGTTTCAATAGAGATAAAGATAAAAGGTATATTTTATACTTGTTTAACCAAACAGCTTTCAGCTTTTCTACAGCTCACAGCCCACAGCAGCTTTTCCACAGCTCACAGCCCACAGCAGCTTTTTCCCACAGCCACAGCTCAACCAAATAGGGCCTTAGATATGTAGGGCCATACCAGATTATTGAACTAAAAGGAAATGTCACCTACAAGTTACAACTTCCTCTAGAGATGAGTGCGATATTCGATGTCTTCCATGTTTCTGAGCTGAAAAGATGCCTTCGAATATCTGAGGAAACCATTGCCCCTCCAACATTAAGCTCTAATTGGATTTGACATATGAAGAGAAACCAATCCAAGTGCTAGAAGAAATGGAAAGAGTAATACGAAGCAAGGTCATTAAGTTCTACAAGGTGGTTTGGAATAACTATAGTGAACAAGACGCCACGTGGGAACGGGAGGATTATTTACATGAGGTTTATCCCGCTTTTTATGAGGAATGATAGGTCTTTCAAATCTCAGGATGAGATTTCTATAAGGGAGAGGGGCTGTAACACCCTAGTGCATTCCTCTTGTTGGGGGCCTCCTCCATTTTGTAGAGCCTATGATCGTCAGTGTCCAATAGGATGAGAGATTCCTTACTAATGAGATCAGTAAGAACTTGTTTGGATCAATCCACATGTGTTGGGGTGGATTGAAGTGTATCTTGAGCTAAATTTTATAGCAATCCACCTTAACACATGTGGATTGAGATGAATCTAACAACATCCAAACAGGCTTAAAGAGGAAAATAATCTGACAAAGATCCATCATTGAAGTGCGAAAGCATACCTTGCCTTTGGATCTGGTGGCGGCGCAACATGAGGCATGCACACAAATAGCGAGACAAGAATAATGAGTTGGCCATGCGAGGGGTGGCAGCAGCTGGCTGCCCTTGTTTGGGCCTCAGTCTAGACGAAGGGTCCGGATTCAATACGCACTAATGGATGGCACATATTTCAAGCATCAACCATCATCGTATGAACGTCCCCGCAGTTGTAACACCACCGTAACGCACTGATGTTGACTTTAGATCACCGTTAGTTACTAGGAGGCGCGCATGAGTACATGGAAGCTAGAGTGCTTGGTGAAGATTCCGTTACCTGAATACCCTCACACATGTAAACATATGATACGCCGAATGCTTGAAATAAGTCACTGTTAGTTACTAGGAAAACTAGTGTCATTTGATCTAATACCACACATGTGCACCATTTGATATGCCTACTTACCTAAACTGATGACAATTAGTTACTACAGAAACCAATGTCATATGATCTTATGCAGCCATCGATTGCTAGCCTTGTTTATTGAAAAATGGATGTGTTACTGGCAACTGGCACAGTACGACATCATCTACATGGTTGCACACTTGATAAGAGAGATATGTTGATGTTGTTGCCAAATTAAAATAAAGTAACTTTGAACAATGAGATACATATATAGTTGATGTTGTTGCCAAATTAAAATAAAGTTACCAACCACTGATATACATACATAGATGTTTAACACAAGTTGGCATGCACTAATTCAGAATCAATCTACTACACTGATGTGAATAACTTATAGCACTCTCGTGAGATCCTACACTCCTCGCTGCATGTAACACCCTAGTGTTAAGCATTGCATTGGCACCTGCATTTCATGAGCACAAGCATCATCCAAGCATTCATGAACATGAGCATAAGAAATTTCATCTTATTCTTGTACCTTATCACATGAAATGTTGATTTTATATATATGCTTATGCTTGTAATCATGTATGACCAATGTATGAAATGGTTGTGAGGTCATGAAAACACCTTAGACACATCTAGAATGATAATTGGAACAATGTTTATATTCATGACATAGACCAAAATGTTGCTTCTAAGTGTTGGTTCCATTTGAAATGCCATTTTCATGGTACTAGTTTGACTAAAGTTGAATAGTAGTTTAGAGAGCTTGCATGGCTATGTGACCTAAATAAAAGTTGTAGTTCTTGTCATGAGTAACAAACTTTATTTAAGGGTCATGAGCTAATTCAGTGTCTAACTTAGTCAAATAGGGCTCACAAAAATCAACAAAATGTTGTTTTCAAACTTAGAAAATTTTGCTAAGTCATGTGCTGACTATAGTTTCAAAGTACTCTACTTTGGAGCAATGTAGTTTGAAAACCATTGCAAATTAGACAAAACTCTTTTAAGTAATCTTGTAGTACTCACATAGCTCTATAATTTTTATTAAGGAAGTTTTTGCTAAATCACCATGGATTAGGAGTTATAGAGTAACGAAGTCGCGCTATTAGTTGGGTTTAGCGATGTCTGAATCGGCGCCGCGCGCGTGTCATTGCCGACTGGCGTAGGCCGCATGCACTGCGTGGTGGTCATACGCCAGCACTGGCCCCACCGGTCAAGTCGACATGGGCAACAAAGTCATGCGACGTCGCTGCCCTCCTTCGCTCGCCCGCATTCGTGCTCCTCTACCTCGCTTCGCTTTGCCCTCGCTGTGCTCGAACAAACCGCATCGCCACGCCAACGTCGCGCCACCTTCGCTGAGCTCGTTCGCTGCCACCACCACACCACCATCCATCACATCTCGCGCACTGCTCGGCCATCACCTCCTCCACCTCACCAACTACCCATTGCCTTAACCCGAGCCAAGATAAAGGCCTACGAGCCATCGTTGTCGTCGTGCCATCGCTGAGAGCGCCATCGCCATGCATGTCGCTGTGGTTGTGCATGCCCAGTTCTCTTCCTCATGCGCTTCTGGATGTTAGGGTTAGGTTAGAGCTAGGTCTAGCTTGAGGCAAGAGCCAAAGGCTAATGCCGGCCTCATCGGAGCGAAACACCACCGTGCCACCGTTGTGCTTGCACTGCCGTGTTGCCATGCACGCGGCCAAGCTTCACCACCGCTCCACCCTAACCTAATCCACGCCATAGAGCTTCGCTAGGGTTTATAGATGCTATAGCAGTGCTCACCATCGCTAGTGAACTAGCTCCAGTGATCCTCTGAGCAAACCGAGGGTACCTATAGATGCTGAATAGTATGGGGAACATGTCGGTGGTGACGCTGCCGCCGGTGACCTCACCGTTAGTGAGTTCTCACCGGTCAAAGTCGGTGCTCTGCTCTGTCTCACTGACACATGAGACTAGGTTGACCATGAGGCCCAGTCGTTAGTCGCAGCAGGGTGTATACACTGGGTGCACCTAGCTGTAGCGCCCGATTTGAAATTTGATTTTCTTTATTAATTTTTTCACAGATTTGGATACGAACTTCCAAAATTCATATCTAGAGCTAGGAATAACCAAATTAAGTGAACCAAATTTTGTTGGATTCCTGTTGAGGTGTACTATTTGATAAAAATATGAAATCTACTGTTTAGGATATTTTTCTAGGAGAATTAAATTGAGCAAGATAAATGCTTTTAAATTAGTTTCTATCTTGTAAATTGCATAACTTAAGCTAGGAAGGTGATAAAATTGTGATTCTAATTTTGTTGATCTTGTGTTGGCATGCTCTAGAAAGGAAAAATATTAAACCTATAGTAAGAGTAGTTGAAATATGGTCTTCCTATTTAATCTTAATTAATTGCTAGATTCTAGTCAAATTAATTATCTTAAAAATACATAAATTATGATCATACAAATTTTTACATAGTATTGTCATGCTAGGAGGAAAGTAATAAAATATTAAATCTATTTCTTGATACTTTTTACTATGCTAAACTATTTTTGCTAAAATAAGCATATGTAACTTGTCATTTTTGTAGAGGTAGCTATACTTGTCCAAATGGCATGAAATTTATATAGTAGACTATTAGGGTCATTTATAGACTATTGTAATTTTCTTAGAATTTATTGAGCACTGAGAATATTTATCCTTTAAACCACCTTATTATCTAAGGAAATTAATAAATGAATATAAATAAATTAGTTAGGATTAACCATGATGTTTTATGTGGTGTGTGTGATGCATATAATATGTTGATACTATTTGTGAGGCTTAGAAGTATTTTTTATAGGTAGCTAGTTAATTATTGCCTTATAATTCAACTAGATGGTTACATGTATAGTTCTGTTGTGGTGATGATTTCATGGTGATAATGATCTTTTTCTATAAAGATGGTTAATAACAAAGTTGTAGATAACTCACTTATCTACCTGGTATTAAATTTTTATAGTCATAGGTCTTATGGTTTAAGAATTATGGATGTTAGAAGTCTACTGTCAGAAATGCTTACTCTCTAGATAGATCTAAAAAGATTGAATTGTTTTACCTAGATACCTACTGAATCACATTAAGATGATTAAAAGAAAGGTATAGGTCATTTCATAATCTTTTAAGAATGTCCACAACCATATTATTTTGATGTGTATAACTCTAGTTATGATCAAAACAAGTGGCTACTGTCTTGTAGTCCAGAAAATTGTTTACATAAGTGTTTGTTTAAATTACTAGAGGAGAGAAATGCACGTACTCAGTAAAAGAAAATGTAACTTGTTATCAACGTAATGAAATGCTGCTAAGAACACTTATGAGTATGCATTCATCACATCATATCATATTATACATGTCATTATATATACATTCATGATATTCCATTTCATGCTCATGCATATAGGATCGTCTGAGGGGATAACTCTTTTTGAGTTCAACGAAGAAGAGGAGGAACATCATGAGACACCTCAGGTCGTAGCCCCAGAAGGAGAAGAGCAAACTCTTGAGGACCTCCCAGAGTGCTCGGATCATAGGCCAACCTCATTCCTCAAAGGCAAGCCCTGTAGCATTCTAAGTCTCCCATGTTTTACAAAATATTACTGAGTCTTTTATGTTTGATGCATTAGGTTATAAGAGTTGATTGGAAACACTTGATGCATAGAACTACCTTGTCTAGATACAAATACCTTTAACCCTGTGTAGGTCTAGGATTGAATATATACTTAGCCATGCTTAGACTGGTAGAAGTCGAGTGATTTCCTGTCACCTGCGAGATATAGGTGGATACCGAAGCACGGTTGGCTATATTTGCTATCGTAGAAAAGAACCATGGGGTAATATAAATGGAGGCTGGGTGGAGTCTATGTGTAGGTTGACTCAGGTGATTCTGTCTGTGTCGATTAAGGACTATACCATTGTTGGTGCTTGTGTCGAGATTGAACGCATGCGTCTCACTTAGCTAGCCAGATAACTTGTTCCGACTACAAAGGCAAGTAGCTCAACTCAGGTCGGGCTCCATTCTGTTAGAGTGCGCACTCTGGATGGTAATAAGGATGCGCGGGGAGCCAGACGTGAGCCCAAGGGCATGCCGGGCCTAAACGTCCTAGCAGCTGGTTGTCCCTGATTGTGCAGCGCTGGGTGAACCCGTGAAATGTGGACCTGGGTTGTACCAAAGGTGACCTAAGGTGACCGTTGATCTGGTCTGGCTAGGTTTGTATTAGGAATAAATTCTCAGCTGGTTGAAATCGATTCGAATCATCGTCTCTCCCGGACAGTGAGAAACTTGGCTAGTCCCAACATCGTAGTAACTGTGTTATAAAATTTGATGGTTTGAATGAACATGGAATTATTATACCAGCTATGGTTACTATTGTATGCTACTAAATGATATAGCACATGTTTGACATAGGTTAGTTGCTAATCTAGAGATAAATAGCTATAATTAACTTGATGACTAAATTATAAAAGGTATAGTTGAAATAGTGGCTTTCTATACAGCCACTACTGGACTCAGTGAATTTGCCGAGTGCTAGGGGCACTCGGCAAAGCCCAATTTGCACTCGGCAAAGGCTTTGCCGAGTGCTGCACTCGGCAAAGAGCACTCGGCAAAAAAAGAGTCGGCAAAGACGTCTTTGCCGAGTGTCTTTTGTCGGGCACTCGGCAAAGCCTTTGCCGAGTGCCGACACTCGGCAAAGTTGGAACCGAAAAAAAAGCCGAAAAAAATGGGAATTTTTACCCAAAAAAAATGAAAAAAAATTTTTAATTGGTGGAGGCCCCCACCGGTGAGCGCCCATCCATCTCCGGCTTTTTTCGCGTAAATTTCACGGCTACGCGGCCGACGGGATTCGAACCCAAGACCTCCCGCTGCGCACAAACCTCCTCTACCACTACACCACACTATCACTTGTGTCTAGATTCCGTTTTAGTTCCCAATATATTATACTAAACCGAGTGTAAATTGCTTATTTGAGACCCTAAATGAATTCAAATCAAAAAGTGGTCAACTACAAAGTTTCATAACTTTTTGAGATCTACAATTTTTATTTAGTAAGTTTTTCCATCCGAGGTCGTTTGAAAAATTTGAATTTTAAATTTGAGAGATTCAAACGTAGTTTTGCATGATAAGATGATTTCAAACCAAAAAGTTGTCAACTACATAGTTTCATAACTTTTGGAGATCTACAATTTTCATTTAGGAAGTTTTTTCATCCGAGGTCGTTTGAAAAATTCAAATTTTAAAATTTTTAAATTCAAACGTCGTTTTTGCATGAAAAATGATTTCAAATCAAAATGTTGCCAACTACAAAATTTCATAACTTCTCAAGATCTACAAAGTTTATTTTGGTCATTTATTCATCCGACATAGTGGTAGTAACATTGTTCACAAATCATATATATCTCTCTTCTATTTTCATGAAATTAATATGAGAGATGTATATTTTATGAACAACGTTATTGTCGCTTTGTCAAATGAAGAAATGACCAAAATAAACTTTGTAGATCTTGAGAAGTTATACAACTTTGTAGTTGAAAAGTTTTTCATTTGAATTCATTTAGGGCCTCAAAAATTGATTCGAAAAACTGATTTGCCGAGGGCAAAAAAATGCACACGGCAAAATACCTCTTTGCCGAGTGCCAAAATATAGGCACTCGGCAAAATACGGCTTTGCCGAGTGCTAGAAAAAAGGCACTCGGCAAACTGAGAGTAAATTGCTTGTTTGAGGCCCTAAATGAATTCAAATCAAAAAGTGGTCAACTACAAAGTTTCATAACTTTTTGAGATCTACAATTTTCATTTAGTAAGTTTTTCCATCCGAGGTCGTTTGAAAAATTTGAATTTTAAATTTGAGAGATTCAAACATAGTTTTGCATGATAAGATGATTTCAAATCAAAAAGTTGTCAACTACATAGTTTCATAACTTTTGGAGATCTACAATTTTCATTTAGGAAGTTTTTTCATCCGAGGTCGTTTGAAAAATTCAAATTTTAAAATTTTCAAATTCAAACGTCGTTTTTGCATGACCAGATGATTTCAAATCAAAATGTTGCCAACTACAAAATTTCATAACTTATCAAGATCTATAAAGTTTATTTTGGTCATTTGTTCATCCGACGTAGTGGTAGTAACATTGTTCACAAATCTTATATATGTATCTTCTACTTTCATGAAATTAATATGAGAGATATGAGATATGTAGATTTTATGAACAACGTTATTGTCGCTTTGTCAAATGAAGAAATGACCAAAATAAACTTTGTAGATCTTGAGAAGTTATACAACTTTGTAGTTGAAAAGTTTTTCATTTGAATTCATTTAGGGCCTCAAAAATTGCTTCGAAAAAATGATTTGCCGAGGGCAAAAAAAATGCACACGGCAAAAAGCTTCTTTGCCGAGTGCCAGAAAAAAACACTCGGCAAAGACGTATTTTGCCGTGTGTTTTTGTTTGCCGAGTGTATTTTATTTGGCACTCGGCAAACACGGTATTTGCCGAGTGCCCGATAAAATACACTCGGCAAAGCCTCGGCACTCGGCAAATCGCCGGTTTCCGGTAGTGAGCAACTCCAATCCCTTGCGAAACATACCACCACCAAATAATTAACTGGCCCATTGAGAATATCTTAGCATTAAGGTGATCTCCCAGGATCTACGTCGTAAGTGAATAACAACTCATCACATCATATATATAACAGTGGTATTTTCTATTATTAAGTGTGTACCTTGTTCAATGCCATCTTTCCCTTTATATTGTCATCGGATCTAAGCATCTTCAACTTGTATGAATTTTTTCTCCGCTAGACGCGGTGGTTCACTCTCGTGATGAGGGCTCTTAAGGTGATCTCCTAGGATCGTAAGCGAATAACAATTCATCACATCATATATATAACAGTGGTTATTTTCTATTATCAAGTGTGTACCTTGTTCAATGCCATCTTTCGCTTTATAATTGTCATCCGATCTAAGCATCTTCAATTTGTATGAATTTATCTCCGCAAGACGCGGTGGTTCACTCTCGTGATGAAGGATCTTAAGGTGATCTCCCAGGATCTACATTGTAAGCGAATAACAATTCATCACATCATGTATATAACAGTGGTTATTTTCTATTATCAAGTGTGTACCTTGTTCAATGCCATCTTTCCCTTTATAATTGTCATCGGATCTAAGCATCTTCAATTTGTATTAATGTTTTCTCCACTAGACGCGGTGGTTCACTCTCATGATGAAAGACTTATAATTTGTTTTTGTCAGTCGCCAAGCTTTGCTTGTGCTACTTTATCTTGTTTTATTTTACATCAACAATTGGGGAACACAAACTATATATGGAGCCGCACAGTTGATGACTGACCTTCATTAATTAATCATGACCATTCAGGTCAGCCACTGAAGCATTCGGTGAACAAGGCATATTACTGTATATATGATAATAACTTCACTTGGGTTGACGTCAGGAGACACATTCTATTATATATGATGTGGTGTGGGGTTTTGTTTTGCTCCTCCAGCAGCGGAGGTCACGCACCCTCTTCATTTCCGTCCCACGCAGCAAACTGTATAGTGTTTGTGTCATCAAAGATTGTTGAAAATGAAATCTACCAATAATAAGAGCTGAGCTAATTAAAGAATGCAAAGGCAATTATATAGCTAGGTTATCTAGACAAGCAACACTAGCTTATATCGTATCATCATTGGACCGAAAATAACAGAGACCGCCTATTTGAATACACATGCACGGTCGTCTTTAATTTGCAGCTCATAGGGTTTTGTCCAACGATATATTACATGGGGGGATCTGAATTAGTGAATTCATACCTGAAAAAGGTTATGGCAGTTTGGAATACTGATCCAAATTTACTTCTATAGTACTGAAGCAGGTCTATATATGATGATAATAAGAAAAGAAAACCTAATTAGTAGCGCTAAACAATTTACAATAAGTATTTATTTAGGGCATGTTTGATCCATTAACACTAAAAATTAGCAGCTAAAATTAGTACTAGTGAAGTCAAACAGACCTGCTAATAAATCAACTAATTATTAGCTAGAGGACAGCTAACTATTAGTTCCATTAGCATGTTTAGAGTTACTACTAATAGTTCAAATGCACCTTCAACTCACTATCTAACCACCTATTAGTAGGTGGATCCAAACAACTCCCTGCTAAAAATTAGATAGCTAAAAAATTAGCAGCTATTAGCTCTTAGCTAGCTCATTTTTAGTGCTAATGGATTCAAACAGATCCATAGTTGACTAAAACAACAGCAATTTTCTCATTGGTCTACTAATGCGGTCGCTATGCATCGAAGGCACGGCCTTAGCTGCCTTCGTCACTTAATCTAGTGATCTTTTTTCCAACTAACAACTGAACCTTTAAACACCCAGAGAGAGCACCACATAGCAAGAACAAGACAACCAATGATACGGTGTCGGATGAAGGCTGCATCCACTGCTACACAAATAATTTTGCAAGGCGGTGTCTTTTATTAACCGAGGCGGTCACAAAATTCAACCGCCTCGTAAAATACTGAGGCACCAGAAAATGACCACCTTTGTTGGTATATTTAAGATGCACACAGATAAATCCACAAGCGGATGGATACCGCTGTAGCTTTCACCCAGAAGTATTCCAAGTATTGTATCCACAGGAAAACATGTGAGATTAACTACAATCTAACTTAACCAGGGGTAGCAACAAGGCTAAGGATAAACAAAAGCGTAGAGAGGATTACTAAGGTTCTCTAGTTCTAACTTGGGTAAGTTATGTCTTCTACTATTCAACTGAAGATATTACTAAGGAAAGACACCAGCAGAGGATGCTTTCCGTAGTAACCAGGTCCTACTTGGCCTACAGACGGGAGGTGGACTACAAAGGACTCAACGAGAATATCACACTCGCAATCTACCACCGGTCCGGAGTGCAGGGTGCGTCCATGAGTAACGAAAGTCTAGGCACCACGCTTATACTACCGATTACTACTTTACTCCCTTTAGAACAGGAATAAAGCACTCAATAGAGTCGTGAACCTGATGAACATTATAAATAAATTACTTACTTGAATCAGAAGTTGATTACTAGAGAAATCTTAGAAGCAAGCTCAAGTAGAACTTGGATCTACCAAGGTACAAGCCATAGAGAGAGCACCGACTAGCCGACACTTCCTCCAAACTCCTCCCTCACTCTCTATCTCACTATTTCTATTTACATGACTAGATCCTAATTTGGAGGACTAATCTTCTCTTGATTGTTTGCTCTTATCCTGATGAGGAGTATATGAATTAGGGTTTTAGGATTTTAGGATGGCTTAGCCAAAGGGGGTACAGGGTTGCATATATAGGGGGCAATGTCAATTCTAGACCCTCGGATCAAACTAACATTGAACAATGGCATAGATTTGATCCTTACGGCGGTGGAGAACCAACGTAGCAAGGAGAGCATGACAGTTGGGTCCAATGGGCCGGCCGGCCTGCAGGTAGGGCCGGCCGGCCCCACCTGTCATCCTCTCGGGGTCTGTCATGGAGGGTTGCCTTCTGGTGTCTTCTAGAGTCTTCTAGATATGTTTTCGTCGTGGATAAACACGATTGAATCTAACAATTAGGTCCACCTTGATGGTTTTCTATATAAACCCTATTCAAAACATAGATTCACCAAAACTCATAAAATTTGTCAGTTTAAACCCCTAAACCTATATTAATGATCATATTCTTGCATTTATATAGGTTTTATTGACGGTTTATAATGGATGATAACTACCATCAACAAACTCCCCCAAGCTTAACCTTTGCTTGTCCCTGAGCAATGCTAAACTATGCAATGGATCAACAGTTCCTACAATGATTTCACGCCTCAAAAGTACACAGACGTTCAATCAAGAATTCTCCTCTGGATTAGAATAAACCGATCTGACTTTCAAACTTACCAATATTACCTTCAACTATGGGGCTTCTTAGCCTTTACTTGGGCCTTGAGCAATTGAAAGACAGAATGATCAAGCCAAGCACTATGTCTCAAGTTCTTTGTTCGACCATTGTTCCAGAGTTTTTATAAGTTTTCAAAATAAAACTCAGAGATTCCATTGTATGACACTCTCAAGTCTCTCAATATATGTGGTATTTGTGGATCCTCACCAAGGCATAAAAAAGATGTTGTGCCTTTTCTCTTCCTATCATTAGGACTTTATGTGGAGTTATAGGTAGGGAGAAAGCTAGGGCATACTTGCAATGCATATATTATAAAGTCAAACAACGGATCCCAAGAGAGATGAGTCATATAATCAAATCAAGATGTGCATGTGTGTGGATATATGTGTGGTGGATATATGGTGGAATTCTAATTCTAGTTTGTTCCTTAAAAACTTATCTCTCTTTTGAAACTTGGAAACATTTGCTAGAGAACAGGGGCTATCTTATTCATCTCTTTCTTTTTTCAGGCAGGCATCTAAGTACTCATTATTTTCAATATCACGTACACTTTTGTGTCCATTTTTTTTCTCAACTCCTTTTTTTTATGAATAACTTTTGCATAACCCCATGTCTCTTTTCTACAAGAAAACTTTGAGAAAGATATCAACAAGAATTTAGAGCATTTATTTGGTGGATGAAAAACTTATCAAGCATGTTTTTGTGTTCACTCCTAGTGTAGGAGTAGAACATTTTTGGGTGGATCTAAATGGAAAGCGTGTTTTGCACCTACCCTCAGTGTAGGAGTAGTGCAAATTTAGAAGGTGTGTACATGATCTTGATTTTAAGAGCATGACAAACCTCTCATAAGGGTCAATAAAGCTTGACAAAACTTAATACAATACAAGCAGTATGGTAGTGGTAGTTTTCCTAACCTAAATAACATGTATGGCTCTGGTAGGAATTCAAGCTTTATCATACAGGAACTCATCATGTAGCATTTTTATGTTTTTCAAAAGATAAATCTCTAGAATTTTAGTGTCACTTGGAACAAGATAAACAACAGCTCAGACCTTATCATATCATATCCGTCAATTATGTAGACTTAGATCAAGCATATGCTACCCACGAGTTTTAAGTTCAGAATACATTTTTATATCAAAACAGTTTTATCCAAAAGTCAGGATAATTCAAGGCTGAAAACTATGTACTGGAAAGGAATTACAACAAAGCAATTATTCATCATTTCCATTTAAGAGATTGTTCATAGTCCTCTTTATTTGTTTAACAACTCGTAAAACAAACTATCATACCCACTTTTTATTTTTTGTTTTTCATTCATCATTTTTTAACTATTTAGAAGAAACTAAAACTAAAGGGAAAGAAATACTTACCTCGATAAATAGGAGTGCTTCTCTCTGAAGCTAGCTCTTTTGGTGAAGGTTCGGTGTTTAAAGTCCTTCGAACCAGACTTCTCCTTGTGAAGTTCATTGATCAAGTATCTCAGTTTGCTCTGAATACGAGGTTTCATGTGATGATGCCTCTAATGGTGATGTCACCTTCTTTCGCCAAACCTGTCTTGGTTTTGAGTTTTGATTTTAGTTTGACAGGTTTAGAACCTTCACTTGTAAAAATTTGGGGAATCAACGAACTCCTCCACACTTTGCTTGAAGTGTATCCTCCTCATAAGACAAGGTAGAGATAAGTGCATGGGCTCTATTGGTGGGAAAACACCAACAGAACCAAAACTTTACTTATTTTTCTCTAACCTTAGGCACATTGAACAAGATGAAGTTGATGTTATGTGCTTTGTTCATTTATAACATGGGTGATAAGATCAAAAGATTAAGCATGAATGTAGCATTAAAATACATTTGGCAAAAAGGATTAAATTGCTTAACCTATGGAAGGATTGTCTATCTACATAATGTATCAATCTTTGCATGATTATGACTGTCATCTTCCAGAGATAAAGTGTGCTTTTTAGCTCATTTGGTTAAGACTATGAGATCAAGAAAGTGGTGCTAGGAAGAAGCTTAAAGAACTAAACATGTTGAGTTAATCAGGTTGGATCAAGCAAGTTGTAACTCAAACATGTTTGTTTCTTATTTATGTGCATACTAGAATCAAGAAAAATTCTTTAAATAATGACCATTTACCTTAAGATGTTACCTTTCTCATTAGAGCGTGATGACACCATATGGCGAAGGGTAGATAACTTGTGATGGTCCTTCCCTTTTGCTTGAAGTTTTCCTTATTCGGCTAGCCTCGCATCTTGAGCTATTCATGAGCTTCTTGTCATCTAGACTGCACCCTTTCCTTCTCATTCTTTTGTCATGCCATCTTTTCGCTCTTTGATCTTTGACATTTTGTTGGACCTGTTGATTTGTTCGTTCACTTCCTATGAGTGAGTGCTTTTGTTGTAGATCTTATTTTATGGCACTTGTCTTCTTCCTCTTTGTTCCATAGCTACAGTGGTGGTTGGGTTTGCAAATTTATGCCAAACCACGGACATGCTTAGCTTATATTCATTCATCTAGTTCTTCATGAGTTGTGTCTTACTTCAACTCTAATTTGAATTCATCTCGTGACTTACCTAAATTAAATTGAGAGTTTCCTATAGGGGTTAGTCTAACAAACTATCCAGCATCTATTAAAGTATACTATCAGCTCAAAAATCAACCTAGACACCACGTCTAATTTGATTTAGGAAGGCATTTTAACCTAAGCACCATACTTAATTTAAAAGCATTTGAAAGTAAAATTAGCACACCTTTTGGTTCAAGAATCAAACTAGACACCTTGTCTAATTTAATTTAGGAAAACAGTTTAAACTAGGCACCATGCCTAATTTAAAAGGTGTATGAAAATACTTTAAAACCTAAACATGTACTATAGCATACAAAGGTAGCATGAAAGCATTATAGAGATTTACTCAAATGAAGATGAAAGAGCATGATTGTTATTTAGCAAATTGATCATGTCTTAAAGGTAGACACAACCAAGATAATTTAGCAATATGGCAAGAGATGTTTTTAGGGAAGTCTATCCCCTAGCTTGAATTTTGCAACAAAATCAAGTTTGGATGGATTTGATTCAATGTTGCATGATGATTGGTTGTACATACCTTGCGTTGTCATCCTTCGTTCTTTTTGCTTCAAACCTGCAATGGTTAGTGACAAAAATACCCGAAAGAATATTCTCACAATTATATTTCTATGCTCATTTCACAAGGGCATTACAGCAAAAGGTGAAAACTCATGTTATCTCCCGAAAGTGCTTGTTTTAGGACAAAAAGCTTGCCCTTGGAAAACCTTCGAATTGTGCTTCAAGTTGGTAAAGTGGTTTCCCCTCCAACACCGGTCTTTATGTACCTATCTCAAGATCCAACACAACAAGATCTGCAATATTTATGATAAACAAATACATCTACAACCACTCTTTCAAAAATTTTATGAACAAGAAGCATGAGGGGGTTGAAGATCTCATGTGTGGCAATGTTAGAGAGACGACTTGATTTAGGAGTTTTCTCACGTGAGCATGGATTTGATGAGGTGTTCATGAAGTGGCTTCTATGCTCATTGATGTCATCTTCCTTTTCAAGCTCCAAGGTTAATTCTTCATGAATGTCCAAAATTTTCCTTAGATTGGTGACTCTTAGGTTGATCTTGTCTAAGGCCTCCTCTAAACTCGGATAAGTCATATTTATTAAGAAGATTGACTTAAGCTCATCCTTTGGATTTGGTTTGGGTTTTAACCTTAAGGTTTCAGCCTTGTCCAACCATTATTTACTTGCAACGATGCATGAATACTCTAGTTATTGTCGTTGCTCTTCTTGGTCATCCTTAGATCCTTTATGATTCCTATGCTTGGAATTTCTAGGATCATCATCCTGAATCTGTCAGCCAAGCATAGAAAGAACTTGTTTCTTTGAACATCTAAGAAATAGACCAACTGTGCGAAATCGAAAATATTGTAGGCGACACAGGCACGGCAACCCCACTCGTTAGTGATTATTACTGCACCATGTCCCGTAGCAGTACTACCGATACAAACGACTGAACCAGTCTGTCTTTGAAGATGCAAGCTGCCATGTAGTCGTGAGAGGCTTACAAGATCACAGATTTTATTCATTGTCGAGAGTTTTTTCGCAGAATGCTTTGTGACGTATGTCTAATTGATTGCATTCACCAGGACCAGGTAGTGGTGCCTTTCTCTGGAACTATGTCACTATGTCAGTATTTTGTCCAAGTAGTTCACTCCCATACAGGAATACTGCATTCCTTTGAACTTTTTTTTCCTCAAACTATGTAGGAGAACTATGTGTCATTTTATTAAGAAGAGCATTCCTTTTAACTTATCGGTACCGTTTGAACTTATCAGCACCATTTTTTTAAGAGAGATGCTAAATGCTCAAATGCCTGAAATCTGGTAAAACTCAGTCGACCAATAGGTGAGCATCCGACGGTGATTGTACTCTCCCGTGCCACCTCGCCATCCTCATGTCCAGCAGCGACCCACATCCACCACCGCCGTGCTAGCCCATCCAAGTTTTTAGTTCCCTGCCACCAGCACCACCGATCACCAATCACTGATCTTCCAGCAGCGCCCCTCTGCCCCTGCCCACCATTTGCTGGCATCACCAGTCTGGCTTGCATCCATGGCCCTTCCTCTAAGACTGACCCCCCCCCCCCCCCCCCCCTCCCCGCCACACACAAACACACCGGGTGAACTGAAAATCCCGCAATTTCTTTTTTTCTCGAACACACAGGAGAACTACGTATCATTATATTAAGAAGAATAAAAAGGGGAAAGAAACCCCATACAACACGACACACTCACTCCTTGGACTCTAAGAGAAGAAATCCCACAATTTCAAACGCTAAAGCATAGGGTTGTGTTCTTTTAAACTGCTAATCATTATTTTATTATTATTCTGTCGAGTAGGTTGAGAAGGAACTGAACCATGGCTGCATGTGGACTCTTTTGCATAGTGGAAATCATGATGTTTGAACTACCGATCGGTAGCTAAATCTTGTGTTATCATCTGGTTTTGTATTGATCAGGTGAGCAGTACTTCCAGTTAATTGTTAAATGATGTGGTAGTTGAATTTCTACGAACTTAACTACATATTTTCGTTTACCTATAAACTGTGTTCACTTAATGGTTTCCATGTTTCAGCAATTGCTGTCCTGGCTTACAGTTCTGTTATGAAAATGAATTGACTGTGTGATCTGAATGTTAATAGTTTGCTGTGGAGCACTCCTTTTTTGCGGATTTTTCTCAAGAACACTGTTATAGTGTAAATTGGCCATCAAACACTATCAAATTGAGTACACTTGATCAGTGTCTACAACAAATAAAATAAAAATTTGGAAGTTTTGCTATAGGACACCAATAATGTTCTGAACCATAACAGTGTCTTTAAGTAACAGTCATTATTTATATGTGTCCCACTGTAAATTTTGCCTTGTTAAAATGATTATATCGGTGGGTTGTGGTTACCACAGTTTTTTTGCAACATAACGGAAATTACTATTTGTCCTCTAATTTTGCTTCAGCTTCACCAGCCCGTTTGGAAATATGTTATCTGTTATGCTCGTTGTGGTCTAAATTGTATGCATCATATTGCATAACTTATCGATTTGTGATCAAGGAACAGCTTCAATAATATATTGGAATAGTAGTTAAATAATATTGCTCACTCCATATAATATTACATTGAACTCTAAAAGATGCACTCTTTCCGAAAATATCACTTAACTGAAACTGAACTTCAGTTTAATAACACTGAAAATTACTCCTGAGTTCTGATTGTATAATCTTTGGATAATTATACCCCTGGGTTTTCTTACCTACACCCTCCTCTCCACATCACCTTACCCATGGACAGAGGGAGGTAGAGACTTTAAGTTCAAGAGGGGATGTTATGTTCTCTGTTAACCTATTTTTCATATCTAATCTGATTGTGAATGTTAGTATTTTTTGTTGATGATGACAGAGTATCTGACAATTTATTTGAAGAACCTCAACAAAAGCTGGAGCGAAATTTGAACCACTAAGAGAAATTTTATCTGGTGTAGAAAATTAAGTCAAATGTTGACTAATCATTAGAAAGCTCACCCTGCTGCTTGATTTCTCCCTCATGTAACACCTTAACGTTTCTTCTTTGCCCTTCCCCGATTTTCTTTTGCTTCCCCTGCCACCCGTCTGTAACACCCTAAAATTTGCATGGTTTTAAAATAGGAAAAATGATTTAATTATGCATTTTTGTGAGCATTGAAATTTAGAAAAATAATAACTTTGTTAAAATTAAAATCAAATATAGGTCTACAAACATGTATGTGCATTCATGCTGCTGCATATTATTTTTGTATTGTGTGGTTTGAAATCAAACTTCAAATTGATTTGAATTTGTATTTCAAAATTTGTTTGGAAAATTAGAAAAAAAAACAAAAAAAAGGAAATTCTCTCCCTTTCATTTTCGGCCTGCTCTCCCCGTCGGCCCAGCCGCCCTATTCGGCCTTTCCCTCTCCCGCACCCCGCGGCCTAGCAGGCAGCCCGGTAGACGTGCCCGCGTGAATGCTCTAGTTTGGTTTTGGTGAATTGATGAAACCCTAAATGCTAACCTAGTTCATCAAGTGATCATGAGATAGGTAGCACACTTCAAGTAGAGAAGCAAATGAAGATCATAACATAACAATGGTGATAGCATGGAGATGATCAAGGGCTTAAACTTGAAGAGAAGAAAGAGAAAAACAAAAAGCTCAAGGCAAAGGTATAAATCATAGGAGCTATTTTGTTTTGGTGATCAAGACACTTAGAGAGTGTGATCACATTTAGGTTTGATAGCCGTACTATTAAGAGGGGTGAAACTCATATCGGAATGCGGTTATCAAAGTGCCACTAGATGCTCTAACTTATTGCATATGCATTTAGGATCTAGTGGAGTGCTAACACCCTTGATAACATTTGTGAAAATATGCTAACACATGTGCACAAGGTGTTTGCAGGGTTAAGATGGGTTTGGGTATTGGTGAATTGAGGCCTAGGCAAGTGAATGATGATGAAGATGATCAAGTGCAAGTGCTCTCCAACTCTAATGTGCAAGATGATACAAATCAAGCTAGTGCAAGTAACTCTCATGATATTGATCAAGATCAAGTGACTAGTACATCATCTCAACCCAATGATCTAGCAAGTGCAAGCAATCAAGTTCCATTGCTTCAACCAACAAGTATTGCAAGAGATCATCCTTTGGATACAATCATTGGTGATATCTCAAGAGGTGTACAAACAAGATCAAGATTAGCATCATTTTGTGAACACTTCTCTTTTGTGTCATCCATTGAACCAAAGAAGATAGATGAAGCTTTGAAGGATGTTGATTAGGTGAATGCTATGCATGAAGAATTGAATAACTTCACAAGAAATCAAGTATGGGAATTGGTAGAAAGACCAAAGAGGCACAATGTGATTGGAACCAAATGGGTCTTTAGAAACAAGCAAGATCAAGATGGGATAGTTGTAAGGAATAAAGCAAGATTGGTAGCACAAGGCTATACACAAGTTGAAGGTCTTGACTTTGGAGAAACCTATGTCCCGATTGCTAGATTGGAAGCAATTAGAATCTTGCTAGCCTATGCTTGTGCCCACAACATCAAGCTCTATCAAATGGATGTCAAGAGTGCATTTCTCAATGGTTATATCAATGAAGAAGTATATGTTGAGCAACCTCCCGGTTTTGAAGATGATAAGAAGCCCAACCATGTGTACAAGTTGAAGAAAGCATTGTATGGCTTGAAGCAAGCACCTAGAGCATGGTATGAGAGATTGAGGGACTTCCTACTCTCTAAAGGGTTCACCATGGGCAAGGTTGACACCACTCTTTTCATCAAGAAGATTGGAAAAGATCTATTTGTGTTGCAAATATATGTTGATGATATCATATTTGGATCAACCAATCAAGAATTTTGTGATGAGTTTGGTAAGATGATGGCTAATGAATTTGAGATGTCCATGATTGGAGAGTTGAGTTACTTCCTTGGCCTTCAAATCAAGCAATTGAAGAATGGTACATTTGTGAGTCAAGGCAAGTACATCAAGGACATGATCAAGAAGTTTGGAATGATTGATAGCAAAGTCATTAGCACACCAATGGGAACCAATGGCAACTTGGATAGTGATGCAAGTGGAAATATGGTGGATCAAAAGTTGTATCGGTCTATGATTAGAAGCCTACTCTATATGACCGCATCAAGGCCGGATGTCATGTTTAGTGTATGCATGTGTGCAAGATTTCAAGCCTCACCAAGAGAAAGTCATTTGAAGGCTACAAAGAGGATATTGAGGTACTTGAAGCATACACCGAATGTTGGTTTGTGGTATCCCAAAGGAGCAAAGTTTGAGCTAGTTGGTTACTCCGACTCGGATTATGCGGGATGCAAGGTTGAAAGGAAGAGCACATCGGGCACATGTCAATTGTTGGGAAGATCACTTGTTTCATGGTCATCAAAGAAGCAAAATAGTGTTGCATTATCAACCGCCGAAGCTGAATACATATCCGCCGGTAGTTGTTGTGCACAAATACTTTGGATGAAGGCCACTTTGAGTGATTTTGGAATCAAGTTCAAGAAAGTGCCATTGCTATGTGACAATAAGAGTGCAATCAAGCTAACCAACAATCCGGTGCAACATGCAAGAACAAAGCACATTAATGTCCGCCATCATTTCATAAGAGATCACCAACAAAAAGGGGACATTTGCATTGAGAGTATAGGCATCGAAGATCAACTTGCCGATATATTCACCAAGCCATTGGATGAGAAAAGGTTTTGCAAGCTAAGGAATGAGTTGCACATATTGGATTTCTCAAATATGTGTTGATGCACCCCCACTCATATGACATGCCTCTCATTCGAGCAATCTAAGGTAAAAGTTGATTGGCATGATATACATCCTTGCTAAGGACATGTTTAGTGCATTTAGTCATATTTTCAATCTCATTAGGACCTTGCAAGTGGTTCTATCTTATTAGGCTCATTCATGAAAATCAAATGAATTTTGATGTCTATATGGTATCACTATTGCTTCTATGCTTGATTTGATCTAGTGATGGCATATGACATGTTTATGGGCTTGTAAACCTAGTGTTTAATCTAGAAAATGAACTATAAGTGTTTAACTCAACATGGTACAAGATAACCCTTATTTGGAGGTGTGAAGAAGCTTGTTCTTGGATCAAACCGAGTTAAATATCTTTGGGAAATAATCTAGAATTGAACCAAATTTGGGAAAATGACCCTCACCCCATTGATTGACATTGATAATCTTGACCCTATAAGTAAGTCTATTTAGAACCTTTGTGGTCATTGATGACAAAGGGGGAGAGAAATAAAGATAAAGGGGATAAGAGAAACAAAGGAAATGGATCAACTAAAATTTTGAGCACACAAGTAGGGGGAGCAAGCTCATGAACTTGTATGGTGCATTTGAATGTGCATTTCATATGTTTGCTTGCATGGCATAAGTTCCATATTTATAATATCCATGCTTGTGTGATGTATGCTAGTTGTAGATTTGAATGATGAAATGCAAACTAGCATGTATAGGATATCCAGTGATTTCACTTCCAAATATTTCTAAGTGGTATTGAGCTAACCATGATGCTAAGGATGGTATATTGGTGCACTCCGATTGGTATCACGCTTTAAAGGTCCATCTTTTATACCTTAGCATCATATGGTAGACATTGACTCTTACATTTCCTATCTAAGCATATGTGCAAGCTTCAATCCAAACTCTTAGCATATATGTAGGGGGAGCAATTGCTACCACTTAGGGTTCATGAAACTTGTCCATATCCTTTTACACATAGTAAATATGCTTGGGCAAGCAACATGGATTCAATTGAATTTCAATTCATATCTTTGTATAAGGGTTGTCATCAATTACCAAAAAGGGGGAGATTGAAAGCTCTAGTTTGGTTTTGGTGAATTGATGAAACCCTAAGTGCTAACCTAGTTCATCAAGTGATCATGAGATAGGTAGCACACTTCAAGTAGAGAAGCAAATGAAGATCATAACATGACAATGGTGATAGCATGGAGATGATCAAGGGCTTAAACTTGAAGAGAAGAAAGAGAAAAACAAAAAGCTCAAGGCAAAGGTATAAACCATAGGAGCTATTTTGTTTTGGTGATCAAGACACTTAGAGAGTGTGATCACATTTAGGTTTGATAGCCGTACTATTAAGAGGGGTGAAACTCGTATCGGAATGCGGTTATCAAAGTGCCACTAGATGCTCTAACTTATTGCATATGCATTTAGGATCTAGTGGAGTGCTAACACCCTTGATAACATTTGTGAAAATATGCTAACACATGTGCACAAGGTGTTTGTAGGGTTGAGATGGCTTTTGGAAAAATGAAATGTCTATTTTCTATTGCGCCGGATGCAAAATTTCTTGGTGGTTGGCACATTGGAGCAAGGGTGAAGAAGGTTGAGTTGAAATGGAGTTGATCGAATTGATGCTGGCGTCGGTCTACTGACCGGACGCTGGGTCACTCAGCAACCGGACGCTAAAAGGCTACGTTCGGTCGAGCTGTCAGATGGCACAGTAGGCTAGGGTTGAGCACCGGACGCTAGCTGCGTCCGGTCAAGGTGGACCGGACGCGTCCGGTCGGAAAAACATGCCTCGGGAAGCTTACTGGAAACGATCGGACGCTGGGGCTTCAGCGTCTGGTCAGTTTTGACCGGAGCGTCCAGTCAGCGTCATAACCGTTGGAATCTGACGAACAGCGTTTGAAGGCGATGACACGTGGCGTCCATCGGGCGACCGGACGCTGAGGGCCAGCGTCCGGTCAGTATGACCAGAGCATCCGGTCAGAGCGCGTTTTGCCCAGTGAAGGGGTATAATGGCTCTATTTGATTGGGGCTCTATTTATAGCCCCATGGCCGGCTGTGGCTCATATCTTTGGCCATTTTCATTGACATAGAAACCTTGTGAGCTAAGCCAAAGCCCTCCCACTCATCTACATCATTGATTCATCATCATAGTGAGATTGGGAGTGATCCAAGTGTATTGCTTGAGTGATTGCATCTAGAGGCACTTAGTGATCGTGTTTCGCTACGGATTTCGCTTGTTACTCTTGGTGGTTGCCGCCACCTAGACGGCTTGGAGCAGCGAGGATCGTCGAGCGGAGGTGGTGATTGTCTCCGGCTCCGATCGTGGTGATTATGAGGGGTTTTTGACCTTTGCCCGGCGGAGTGCTAAAAGGTACTTTAGTGAATTGCTCGTGGCTTGTGTGATCCTCATCTTGTGTTGGTTGTGCGGCACCCTATTGAGGGTTTGGCGTGTGAAGCCAATTAGCGCGTGAACCTCCAAGTGAGTGAATCACCACAACAAGGACTAGCTTGCCGGCAAGCAAGTGAACCTCGGTAAAAATCATTGTCTTCATCATTGATTCCGAGGTGATTGGTCATCATTGTTATTCATCTTCGTGATTGATTGGTTCATTCATCTACACGGCGGTATAACCCTCTTGATCACTCTCTTTACTTTACCGCAAACTAGTTGACAAGCTCTTTAGTGTAGCTAGTTGTGAGAGCTTGCATGCTTGGTTGGTGTGGCTCTTTAGTTAGCCTTTGAGAGCACACTAACATAGGGTAGTGTCATTGATCTTGTGTGAATTGACACTATCTAAACTAGAATTGTAATAGGTGGCTTGCATTTTGAGTAGGCTAGCGCAACACTCGCTTCGCCTCATAATTGTCTAACCATTTGGTTAAGTGTTGTTGTAGAAATTTTTATTAGGCTATTCACCCCCCCCTCTAGCCATTAGGACCTTTCACCGTGCCCGTCCTCTCTCTCTGACGCCTAGTCCCTCTCTTTTGCTTACGCTGATAGACTGGGCCCACTAGTCAGCTCCGTCATCAACCTCAGTTCATATTCTACCCGGACACTGAGCCGGTGTCCATGTCCGGCTCCGTTACGCCGCCCCCTCGGTCTTATACCCCACGGGTGCCCGGGCCTTAAATAGCAAAGCCCTGCGCCCGAGCCTTCCCCACCAAGCCCTAGCACAAGCCCTACGTCGCCAGGAACCCTAGCTCCGCAGCCATCCCGAGCCGCCGAGAAGAAGCTGAAGTCGCCATGCCGTTTTGTTGGTCCTCCGTCACGGTAAGCACAACTCAAAGCTTCGCGTGAAGTTCTTAAACTGGTTTAGCCCCGTATTCCTCTCTTTCTCTCTCTGTTATGGCTTTCCCCGCGCCGCAGTCGCTTCGTAGCCGGCATAGCCCATCGCCCGCCTTCTCTGCTCAGCAATAGCCGACAAAGATCTCCTAGATGAATTGCTTTATCCCTAATCTATCTTCCGGTGTCTTTGGTTCGTCCCGCCATAGCCTGTAGGCCTAGATGCAACTAAGCCGGCAAGCATGCTTGATTTCCGGCCATGGCGTCGCCGTGCTCGGTCCTGTTCCGGCTGGCCGACCACGCTAGCCCCTCCCATCCGTCCAATCTAAGATCAAGGGCCACGATTAGAACATACCGATTCACTTGGCAAGTTTGCAAAAGAGCCCCTGTAGTTTCACGTAATAGAACCCGCCGTCCCTATACTTTTGCTAAAGAGACCCTCGGCTTTTGAATAATCTAACCCGCAGGCCATAGCACCTTTCCAGAATACGTTTTCCTTTTCAGAAAGCGTAGTTTTCTTCGGATTAGATTCAAAATATGTTTTTATCTATTTACAGTTTTGCTACTAATCTTGTTTTAGCCATAAAATCTTCGTTTTAACTCCGATTTGACCCGTTCAACTTGCGTTAGGTCCGTAATTCCATAATCTACATGTTCATACTACTATTAGGTATGTTTTCAACTTAAAAAATTCGAGGTTGTATTTAATCTATTATTTTACTAAAGGAAATCTTGTTTAAATCATAACTTCTTCGTTTTAGCTCTGAATTTTGTGATCTTCGCGTCTGTGTGATCTTAGCAAGACGTAGATTCGTTTTACAAACTTTTCATCTTAATTTTATGCTGATGGTGTACTGTTATAATCTTTAGCTTTTGTTTGCTATGCATGATTGCTTCTGGATGTTTGTATGTTGCTGTGATTATCGAGTATAGACGGTGAGCAATTCATGGGTGAACAAGAGTACTACGTTGACAAGCAGGAGCACTTTGTCCAAGGCAAGTATAGCATGGGATTACCCTTGTTTTCTATCAACTTTAATACATTTAATTCATGTTCATGTGTCACCTTGATAGGGATTCTCTAGAATTGGACTTATACCTTGTCTCCTATGGGATATGCATTGGGTAGCTTTTCTAGTGCCCTATATTTCGCTTTACCAACAGGTCAGGTCTTAGATAGTCATACGATTGGCCAACAGCACACAAATCTGTCATCATTTTGGTTCTCCATTGAGCAGCACAGGCTGCAGTTGGATCAGGTCCTTCAACTCCATGTAAGTGTTTATTTGCCCAGCATTTTTGTTCTGAATTTTACCCTGATGTTGTCTAACTTATGCTCCTTATTTCATTTTTTTTCTTAAAAAATCAGAACGAACAGTTGCGGGCGTCACCGCAGCAGCAAATATCTATGCAGAACGCAACTGTACTGAACCTTGTGGAATCTGTGACAAGAGATGTGCTGATGCAAAAGCATGATGAGATAGCCAGTCTGCGAATAGAGCTGCAGAGAGGATCTAGAAACAACACTGCATGACAGAGATGAGTGGATGAATGTCGCTATGGCCGCATATGAAATTAATCAGACACTTATCCGTATGCTTCGTACCATGCAGCTGGAAGTGAATTCGCATGTTTCATCTAATGATTTAGGTGCTCCAAGTTCTAGAGGTGAAGCATCGAGCATGGCGAGAGCAGCAGTGGAGACAACACAGCCCAATCTGATCTGTAAGGTTTGCAACTCTGGTGATGCCTGTATGCTTGTGTTGCCATGCCAACACCTCTGTGCATGCAAGCCGTGTGTAGCCTGGCTTGCGGCATGTCCTATCTGTGGTGCTGTGAAGACTGATGCTATCGAGGCTCGATTTGTTTATAAGTAAAAACGCCAGAGCAACAATCAGAATCCACTGTTTAGGATGTGTCCTATAAGAGCATGTCAGCTTTCCTTTTTGTATTAGGTGTTGTAGCCTTGTTCTGTTATGCTTTCTTGTATGATGTTCAGGTATTCTTCATACTGATGCTATGTTTCTAGATTCTCAAAATGCTTTGGTATAGTTGCCATGGTGTCTTCAGTTACTATATATTTTGAAGTATCTGTTCTTCCTCAGATGGAATTAACTTCCATTGAACCATGGTCTCAAAGGAATCCAAGGTTCACCAGATTAGGAACAGAGTCCAAGTTGCTCTTGAACAATTGGTTGGCATGTTCTCCACAGCCAAAGTGCGCAACCCTTATTGCTCTTGGGCAGTCTCTTCCATGGCTGCTCCATTTCTCTAGAGACGCCTGTGCACAATCAGATGTCATGTGCCTGATAGCAGAAGTGAAGTAACACCACGACGTCCCGTCTCTGTTTCTCTCTCTCTTATAGTTAATTTTTCACCTCAATCTATCCTAATGCATGTAGATTGAGGTGGATTGAAGTGCAAGTAAAAAAAATTGTAGGTCTGTAGGGATAATTTTCGATTTCACCACGAGACCAACGTTGGGTCCGGATCAAAGTTTAGAGTGCACTATTGGTTTTTTGCATAACTTATATGTACTTAAGCATGAATTTATCAAGAGGAAATAGTTTATATGACCAAAAAAAAACGCCATGTTGGTTACCACTACGTGGTTTTCTTCTTTCACAAGTTCTCAGTCTGTCAGGGTGTCGAGGCACTGGGCCTGACCTTTTTTCTCTTGTTTTCTTTCTTTTGTTGCTGTGTCTTTGGGACCGTTATGTTAATCTTAGGATTACTTTGTGTCTTTCTACTGTTTCAAACTCTACTTTTTTTTAATGAAAAACGTACCACAATTGTATGGTCGAGGAAAAAAAATACCCCCATTTTTTTTAAGTAAAAACGCCCCCATCAAGGCCAACTAGGCTAACTTTCAGCAACTATCTACAGTAGTTCCTACTGGTGGCAGGTAGAACGCGTGAAATAAGTGTGGGGGAAACGTCACTACAGCTACTGCTTAAATAACAGTTTGAAGGAGGCGCTGACCAGATGGGACAATTTAGGATGTCTGCATTAGCAGCGGCTAGGCCCTCGTTTAGTTGCGTCCGAATTCGGCGCCGCCGAGTCTACTGTAGCGACAGTAGGTACTGTAGCGTTTCGTTTTTATTTGGTAATAATTGTCCAAACGTTGACTAATTAGGCTCAAAACGTTCGTCTCGCAAAGTACAACCAAACTGTATAATTAGTTTTTGATTTCGTCAACATTTAGTATTCCATGCATGTACCGCAAATTTAATGTGACGGGAAATCTTCTTTTTGCATAGTGTGAAAGTTGGTATTTTGAATGAACTAAACAGGCGCCCTAGAGAGGATGGCGTCATGCTCCGGTTGGTCCACTCAAGAAGGAATGCAGGGTGCGAGCGGGCGGTGAGAGGGGGTTTGAGCCCATGCTACTCATTTTCTTTATTTAGTTTCAATTTGATTTCCAAAAACAAGGTATTTATATTTCCCAAAAGTGTTTTGTTTTAATTTACATGACGATAAACTATGTAGGCAGAGATTTTTTTATAAGAAAGAAAAAAAATCCTGGAATTCAGTATCGTGCTTGTATTGTTTGAATGCATACAAGGCTTCTCTTTGTGGAAATAGCCGGTTGTTAATGATAAAGGTTTTTTTTTTTATGTTAAGTAATCTCATGCTTTTCTTATCTTTCATCTAATTCATAAATTAAGAATAACCCTAGAAATACCAGGATGCCGCTTCCTAAGTTATGTGTAGTAACTGTTTATTTGTATTTCCTTACCAAAATATTTTTAATCTCCTAAAAAGCAAAGAGGCGTTTTGACAGATACATAAAATTCAAATTACTTCTCAGTCATTGCAAAATTATCAATGGGTTGAGTTTATTGTTACATATTTGAAATTTCATTAATTTCATACAGCGAAAATCATAGCTTGTGGATTTTCAATTTATTTTGAGATTAAAAAATAGTAGAAAATTTTGAAAGCACTCTCAGATCTACTAAATGAGAATATCTGAGGAACAACTGAGTTATGTAATCCTACCCTTGAAGACCACAAGACCAACTAGTGAAGTTGGTAATATTTTCGGTGGTTCTAGACATTGGTTCCTTACAAGAGGAGTATACGACGACCTGATGACAGCCTAATATGTAGTTGAGGAGTATTGATGGTATATAGGATGTGGTGCTAGGTTAATGAGGAAACAAAAGCAAGAATAGTGGGAAACGTCACTACCGATACTATTTATTACTCCCTCCGGTCCATTTTATCTGGCGCATGTTAAAATGACACGGTCTCCTAAATTACACTTTGACCATTCATTTGCTTTATATTATATTATTTATGCTTATAAACTTATAATCATTGGATAGTGTAATTTCTTATAAATCTAATCATATAAGGTTTGTATTATAATATTTAAAAATTATTAGCCTAATTATTTGTCAAAGTTTTTAAAGTTTGAATCTTGATATACGTGTGCGCCAGATAAAATGGACCGGAGGTAGTAAATGGTAGGGAAGCAGAGTTTTCCAAAAGGGGTTGACCATAATAACACGACAATTTTATGAAAACCATGGTTCTATAATGTGTGTTTGTCATAGTTATGAAAACCGCGGTTCTATAATGTGATTTATGACTTTATGATCTTAGCTTATTAGGTTGATTCTACTATTCTCATATGTAGATTTTATGATTTTACGATCATACGATCATATTAGTTACGGTCCTATCATAGCACCATTAAAGTTTCGATCTGATTTAGGATCAAGATTTTGACAACCTTGGTGTCTATAGTAGCTAGACCAAGGAGAGGATGGCGTCAAGCTCTGGTGCATCCACTACACACTGCATTGTAGACATGGTGATTCCCTCAAGGTTTGGAGAAAACTAGGAGAATTGTTTTTGCCCATGCTATGCATTTCGGTTTTATCTACATTCCAATTTGGTGTGACAAGTCTAGCTATTTATTTCCTAAAAGTATTTGTTTTAAGTTGCATTTAGTCAAACTATCTAGACATACTTTTCAAAATAAGGAAATTCTTGGAATTTCGATATCGTGTTTGCATTGTTTCATCGTAAAGGTGATCCTTTTATTGTTAATAATCTTATACTTTTTTTATATAATTCCTATTATATTGGTTTATGCGATTGATTTCATATACTAACATCATTTGTATATTAAGAGCAACTCTTAGGACATATTTGGAAATTATTTCAAAATTTCAAAACTAAACTATGCTTAGTAATTGTTCATGTTTCTTTCCTTTGAAAATATTTCATCTTCTAAAACCAAGAGAGTCAATTTTAAAGTTACATACTAACATCATCTGTATGTTATTAAGAGAAAGTCTTAGGATGTATATAGAAATTACTTCTAAAAGGTCTTTTACTAAATTATGCTTAGTAATTGTTCATGTTTTTTTCCTTTAGAACTATTTCATCTTCTAAAACCAAGAGAGGCATTTTAAAAGTTACAATAACATTCAAATAACTTTTCGGACGTTCAAAATTCATGGGTGGATACTTGAATCTATTTTTATATACTTTTTAATTCATCAATCGATGATGAGGACATCACTTCTTTAGTGTACCTACTAATCCTCTAACCATTATGTAAGGTTCGATGATCCGAGCTCTGAATACGCTGTTTAGTTTAGGGACCGACCCCGTCCGGCATTCGCACGTCAGGCATGGGTTCATCCGACGATTTCCAGACGGACAAGTAGGTGCGGTGGATATACTAGCGGAGGCTACAATCTCGTGACGGACAGGTTGGTTCTCTTCGTCAAACCAAACAACATTTTAGGTTCGGACACAGGGAGCGTGTTCGGCTGGCCAGAATCTGCTGGCTACAGTTTTTAGCTAGAGTAGCGTTTTTCTCTCACAAAATTTCTATATAAACAGTGTTTTCAGCATAAACAGTAACTTTTAAGTCTAGCCGAACACTGTTAGGATTGGATGATTCCTGGCCGTGACATTGTGTGAACCAAATACACTGTAAATTTAGAGATGAGCTCGTTCTTAAGCGATTATTTCTATACTTTTAAGAATAGATTACTACCTAATGATGTTATCTTGCTTAGGAACATTGGAGAGCATCACGAGAAACGTGGAGGAAGGAGTGGAGGCGGAGAAGACCATCGAGGACATCCAACACAAGCGGGAGGCCTGATCCAACTCGACTTCGAGTCTGCCTCAGCCTTCAGGACTAACCTGTAATAAAACAGACACCTAGGACACATACAGACTCTATTTTTGGCAATCCACTTATGGGTGGAAAAGATAATTTCATAAGCTAACTAATGGCTTTTGTTTGAGGTCCAAATTCTACCGGAGTCAACGGAAATCGTCGAAATAAGTCAGCGTCCAGAATCTGTCAGGTGTTACGTCACCGCTTTTGGTCCGTTGGGCCATGTACCGTCTTTGAGCCCATTAGGGGGGCGCGTTTAGGGGAGGCGACTACTCTTAGACCTTATAATCAGTCGTCACCGCCATCGTTAGGTTTTGGTTTTTGCTTAGATCATTCTATCATTGACAGCCGCCGACTATCGGTTTGTGGAACCCCACTTTGAGAACTTAGGCATACATCTGTAGTTGTCCCATACTTTGAGCTGCGTACTTTCGAGTTCTTGCTTGTGTTCTTCGTTTCGCAGGCAGAGATTGACCTTCTCGGCAAGGTCAACCGGATTAGTGACACAGTTGATAACCATAGGTGTTGTGGTGCTAAGATTGCAGGGTTCGGGTCTTTAGATCTGAAGCTAGATCGATGTGTCATACTCCACCAAAACGATAGTTATCGTCACCTGATGAAAGATCGGGATTTTCCGTACGGTACCGCCCAAGTCCTAGCTTGCTGGTTTTCTTTCTCCTATTTTGTTTTTGTTTCATTTTTTCTATTTAATAACTTTAAATATAGTAGAAGATTGTGGAAACATCATCAGAACTATTAAATAAAATTGTGGATCAATCGGAAATCACAAGGTTTTATTTATGGATCACCACTTAGTTATTATTGGCAGTTGTTGTTTTCTCTATCCTACTTTTGGAAGCCATAATAGTAAAGTCTAGTCCTATGTAGTAAATTAAACTTCATTGCACATCAAGTTCAAAATGGTCATATAACTTTTATTTATTGTTGTTTATAGGATTCAAACATCCTAGTTGTTGAGGCCGTTTGGTGCCAGCTCTAATTAAAACAACTTCAGCTACGACTTCTACGATGAAATAGCTTTTTCTAGCTCCAACTTCAATAATTAGAAAAACAATTGGCAAAATAACTTCTCCTAGTAGATAAAATGCATGAAATGCCCATTATGCTCTTCTATTTTTCTCTCTTTTTTCTTTCCTTTTTCTTCCTTTATTCAATAAACACAGGAATTTTATATAATTACACAAAAATCAGTTTATTTTCACTGGAAAACATATAAATAGATTTTTTTGAAGTGTTCCAAACAGGGCCTAAATTCGATTTCGAGAATGCAGGCAGGGAGTAAAGAGCCAATTGCATTTTTTACCATCAGGGAGATGAAAACAGCCTTAGGGTCTCTGCAATGAATTGAAAATATATAATAAAATAGCGCAATTCTAGGACGTAATCACTGCCTTTCCGCGACCCCTCAACAGATAAGCTTATTATAATCGCACAATGGAAACGATTTTGCACATACAAAGTACGAACAATCCAAAAGGGGTCCCCCAAAGTCCATCCATCGGTCTTTCCGTCTCCACAAGCTTCTTCATCTTCTCCGTCCTCCTCTCTCCCTTACCGCTTTCTTGACCCTCTCTTTCTCCCCCCCACCCCGACGGAAAAGAAAGCTGCGAGCTTTCTCTCTCTACCCCAGGGAGAAGGGGAAGGAAGGCAGCTGGCACAGTCTATCGGCGTCGGGGGCCGGCAACTGACTAGGATCGAGAACTCGGGTTCTTGGAGGGAGGGCGGCCGGTCCATGGCGCAGCGGGGCGAGCTGGGGCGGCAGCTCCCGCTGAGAGGCCCCCTCAAAGCCCTAGAGGCAGACATCCACCACGCTAACGCCATGTAAGCATCTTTACCTCTCACCCCGCCCTGGATTGTGCACTATTTTGGGCATTTCTCGCCTCCGGTTGTGCCTTGGATTAGATTTTTCTTACGACCATGCGCGCTGAAATTGGGGAAAGTGCCCAGTTTGGAAAGGCCGTAATTTGTCGACTCCCAGCGTAGGGTGGTAATTTTGTAAATTCACTCCAATTAATCAACGAAGAGAGTAATTTAGGGAGTTCACCTGCGGTTATGCTAGGAATTTGGGAAAAACGCAATCGGTATGTTGGCCAGCCATAATCCATTGCATTCCTGAAGAATGCTGCTTTGGCGTAACGATTTTTCTCCCCTTAGGCCTTGTTTGGATGCGCATGTATTATCGCAATTCACATGTGTTAAGTGGATTGGAGTGGAATTGAACTAAATTCCATTCCATTCCACTCCAACACGGATTGAGGTGAATATACATGCATCCAAACAAGGCCTTATGTGTGTTTCAATGCTGCTGTGATGATTGGTTAGGTTGGACGGTTTCAACTTACTGCTGGTTTGCAAATTCCAGGGCGGATGCAGTTCAGAGGAATTATGGTGGAGCATGTGTGCAGATGAGGCTATCGTTCAGCTCCCTGGCTCCATTCTTTTTGTACTTCATCCAATGGCTGGACTGCGGCTGCTGTTATGCTCTTCCCAGCTATTTGGGACTGTTTCATATTCTCATATGCAAGGTAAAACTGCAATATGGAGTTTTGGAATTTGGGCCTCTTATATTTGTTTCTCTGTACAGGAGGCCTGGGTTTCAGGCATTAAAATCTTTATGTTTTGTTTACGCAGGTTTATGCTGATGGAGATAGCTCAGTGTCAACATATGAAAGGCGGGCAAGCCTTAGGGAATTCTATGGTAATCTCTAGCCTATATGGGCATTTTGTAACCTCCACATCAATCTACTTTGGACTTGAATTCTCATAAGCTTCTTGCATTGCAGCAATTATTTATCCTATTCTGCAGCAGCTTGAGAGTACTTTGATCGAGAGGGATCTGAAGGGGAAGGGTCGATGCAAAGATATAGTGAGTAGGAGAAGGATGGAGGATTGGAAAAAGCTTTCTGGTAAGGATCTGGAAAGGGAGGATGAATGTGGGATTTGCATGGAGGCATGCACCAAGATGGTCCTGCCTAATTGCAGCCATGCAATGTGCATAAAGTGCTATAGAGACTGGTAATTACCTTTCATAATTTTTATAATCTGTATGTGAATTTGAACTGGCTTATGCAATTTGGATACGGATTCTGAGTCTAATAATAGGGCTACATTTTAGTTATTTAATATGTAGTCAATAAATTAATACAATGTATGTCCATGTGTTGCTATAACTTTTGTTTCCTTCTATTGGTAGCTTTGCTTAATGTTATCTTGTTGTTGGTATAGGTATAAGAGATCAGAGTCTTGCCCTTTCTGCCGAGGAAGCCTCAAAAGAATCCGCTCAAGAGACCTTTGGGTGCTTACAAATTACAATGATGTCATTGACCCAGCACATTTAGAAAGAGAAAACGTGAGGCATTTCTATAGTTATATTGACAGCTTGCCCCTAATACTTCCTGATAGTATTTTCTTTTTCTATTATGATTATCTACTATAAAGTGGAAGCAACATACATCAAATGTGTAAATTGTGAAAGCAGATGAAATTCATAGATGAATTGCCCTCACTTCACTTTGACCACATGCATGTGTATTTACTCACAGGGTACTAATGTACATGAATAAAATAGTTAGGAGATATTCGTTATATTGTCAAGTGAATGCCTTTTCAATTCTTTCTACCGTGCCCACATCATGGTAGATAAAAAATCTCTTAATTCAGATCCCTATCTCATTTTTTTTTCTAGGCTTCTGTGAATGAAGCTACCCCATTTTCTGCTCATTTTCAATAACGTATTGTTTTAATTGTATCAAGAAAGTGCATCCTGACATGAACAGTTTTTTTTAGCCAAGCATTAATTATTGACACAGGTTATTACATTTTATCATTTTGAAATATACCAAGTGTTTATTTGGAATTACAAGAGCAGATAAAGGTAAACTCGGGTTGTTATCAAATTGATTGGACTGAATGAAGAAACAACTGTGTATCTCTGTTTATATATATTCAGTCATACTTCCTAGGTCCTAGCACTTGAGACAGGTCATGGCACGAGAAGTTAAATGTCTTGTGTACAGTACTGACAAAATCCTCTGCTAGAAATGACGCAGCTGTGCATCTGCGATGCGATCTGGTTTAACGAAATGTATGGATACGGTCAGATTTGTGGCAATTTAACATTTTCTTCAGGAACTGTGTTTTCACTGTTGTGAAACCACGACAACAGGGGGAGCTTCTGTTTCAACGAGATCTTTCTTTGATCCTACTATACTACGTACTGTATATCGTTTTCTTAATTTATTTTGCAAAAAGGAGATGAAAACTGAAAAGGGGAAGGTCTTTTACATTTTTTTTTTCTAAATAAGCATGGTTGATCATAACTTGAGAAATTTCATTCTTTTTTGGAAGTGAAATTAGAATCATGGTTCACTTACAAAGTTAATTAATCTGATGTATTACTATAACCTTCATGTGTCATCATAATACATTTGAGTCTTGTATCTTATCTTTTCTAAAAAGGTTGATAGTTTTTATTTACAGCCTACGGTAATAGAGAAATATTTGGGCGACCTATATTATTGATTGGACTAAAGAGGCCATATATAACCTTTAAATAAAATGGGTTGATTCATGACAAATTGAATTTTGAGGCCACGAGATTGGTCCAAGGCCAGGTGCGGGTCGGCCCTCATTCCCATCCCATGCTGGAAGGCATTGAGAGTAAGACGGTTGGATAAGAATGGGCTTTTCTTTTAATTGTAGATGCAGTTTCTATACAGTGTGGGCTTTTAACAAGATGAAACGTAGGCCTGCTCGTTTACATTACAGTGGGCTAATGTGACGCCTGTGGGCCATGGCCTGCAGCAGGAGGCCACCGTTGTTTTTTATTATAAGGCAGAGGAGGGAGAGGAAAAGCTGGGCTCCTGCTCAGAGGTGTCGGTAATGGCATAAATCGCAATTGGGTGAATGCAGAAGGAAAAAGTCTATTTTGCTTTCCTCGACTATTATAAAAGTCGACTTTTCCTCCCTGAACTCTAAAAGCGAGAATAGTTTCTCCTCCATCTTCCAAAAGCGGCAACTTGATCCGTGTCTGGTTTTCCTTTTTTTTTCTTTCATGTTTATTTTGGCTGAATTATTGAAAAATCATAAAATAGAAAAATTCAATTATGTTGGACACCACATGAGTAGATCTAAACACTGAACACATGATATGATATGCTTTAGTATAAAATTTTTGTTGTAACTTTAAGTCTATGCTTTTCTATAATTAATTCTTAGTTGCAGTTTTTATGGTGGGCTAATCATTTCATGCTTGATCTGTAGACCTAGATAAATGTATAACTCAGTCGTGCATGATCCAATGATCATGAAATTTTTGCTACATGTCAAGCATGTAATGATTAGCCCACCATAAAAATTTTACTATTGGACCATAGAAACTGTAGTTATGAATTAATTACAGAAAAGTATAGATATAAAGCTACAACAAAAACTTTGCACTAAAGCATACCATATCATATGTTTATTGCGGAGATATACTCATGTGGAGTCTAGCAAAAAAATTGTGCTCAATGGATCATGTATGACCGAGTTATAGATTTAATCTCATTTAAAAACTATTTAACAAATATAAACCTATATAAATCTGTAACTCAATCATACACGATCTAATGAGCATGAAAAATTTACTACACCTCAAGCATGCAATGATTAGCCCACCATAAAAATTTCACCACAGTTGGACTAGAGAAACTGCAGCTATGAATTAATTATAGAAAAATATAGATCTAAAGTTACAACAAAAAAAACTTTGTACTAAAGCATACCATATTATATGTTCACTGTGTAGATCTACTCATGTGGAGTCCAACACAATTGGATTTTTCATTTGAAAATAGAACTAAACCTATTCGAGATTTAATCAAATTATGTAATTTCATTTTCCACGTAAGAAAATCAATACAAAGGCATGAAATTTAACATTAAAATTATATTCAATTGTAAAAAACATTATAAGATCACACATATCATTCTCTAAATGGAGAACAAATTAAATAGATCTTGAAAAAATGTATAGAAATATTAATATTATTTATTCTATTTAGTATTTTCTTTATAACCAAAATGGAAATTTTAGGATGTAATATGCTTGGAAATGTGTGAGAGATGGCTATTGAAGAACTGCATGAGACACTCACATAGATGCACATTCACCTCTATAAATGCAATCATAGACACCTTATTCCTATGAGTACATCGGAGCCGACAGATCTTAGCTTGGCGAAGTCTTTTTACTATTAGCACCTTGTTGTCGATGAGCACATCACTTACCACTAAAAGAATAGATCCATTAAATCTTAGAATAAATCTAGAAAATTGCGAGTACTCGAATTAAGGACTTTGAACACGGGTGGACATGTTCAACCACAAGAAACCTAACTAGGTGAGATACACTGGGTTTGTGGAACACCTATCATCACTAACATAAAAATGCTCAAAAAAATTAGCTTTGACTATATATGGTGATCACTTTGCACAGTTTGACTTGTTAGATATGCTGGTTTGGGATGCATTTGTTTATATTGACTTGTGCATTAGAGGTAGGAAAGATACTTGGAGGTGAATCACTGCTACCTTAATCTTGAACAGTTTAGAGCAAACATTATTTCTTTAGATCCTATTTAGTAGGGTTTTTGTTGTGGCTTCTCCATTGGCTTAATCAAAACCCTATTAAACAGAACACATGAGGAACGACTTATGAAGCCAAAACCAAGCCACAATTAATGAAGCCAAAGCCATTTTTGCCAAGGACCCGAAGCTAGAAAAATGTGGCTTTTTCTGTCTTCTTCACTTTTATTTTCTTCGGGTGAGGCATATATATAGGAATACAATTATATAAAAAGGTTTGTAGCGACCAGACAGGTGATTTTTTATTTCAGAAAAATGTGCATTTACCTGGTAACCACTCAACCATATAAGAATAACAAAAACACGGCGGGCGATCCAACCATACCCAATTTTTTATTCCATCGAGTCACACATGAATACAATTGCAAAAGATATTTGAACACAACACAATATTTTATTTATTCAAGCAAATGCATTTCTCCCTGGTAAGCACAAGAACATGACCATAAGAATATTATATTATTTTAAAAAGCACGGCGGGCGGTCAGTGAAATTAATGCACTAAGTGAGTAGTAGCGAACTGAGCTGGGCAAGTGGGAGACAATAAAAGGTTCGGTGGCTTAACGACAATTTATATCCTCGTTGTGACGAGTCCTAAGATGAGTGATTTGTGCACTAACTATGCTCATGTAGGATCTCTGCTTAGCCTATAGGGGTCGAATAGGCCTATTAAAATAAAACTTGAACAGATGTCAAATTCGACCCATAGCACTACCGCTCTACCCTGCAGCACTGCCTCTCTACGGCACTGCCGGGCCAAAACAGTGGCACTGCTTGTAACAAAATCGTCCAATTTATAAGAGCACAAGTATAATGGCAGCCGCGGAGCGGTCGCACTTTCATACTTGAGCCCATATAAACCTGGTAGTCCGTCGAGTACCACGAAGGGTCTCGATTCATCCCCAACATACAACCAAGATCGTACATGATTCAACATACATGCCACATGTTACATAGAGTTCACAAATACATTGCCATACATCAGAGTGCGATTAAAGTTATTACAAACTAAGTTCAAATAGAGTAGTAGCGGAAGCAAAGTAGTTTTTAAACCAACACCTCACACCATGGTTCAAATACTTGCCAGTCTATGATCACAACCCACAAAAGCATCATAGCTTAGATATATAAATGGAAGCGCCTTGCCTGGTCCTACTCCTCATCCACCGTGGGACAGAAGCAGTTCTTATAGTAGCCATGATAAACAATGTTATCTGCAATAAGTGAGAAATAAACCCTGAGTATAAGAAGGTATTCAGCTAGACTTACCCGTCATAAATCAAAAATAAAGTGACTCTAAGGATTATGCAAGGATTTATAAGTGAAGCTAGCTTGATAACATTTTGCATAAAAAGCCACTAATTCAGCTATATATTTTATAATTCGGTCATTAAGTTAATTATGACTATTTATCTCTAGATTAGCAACTAACCTATGCCAAACTTGTGATATATCCGTAGTTACAGAACAATAGTAACTATAGCAATTTATTATATCATTCTCAGAACTATTCCACTTGCCATTATCACTATGATAGAAGGAAGCTCAGTCAAGTTTCTCACTATCCGGGAGAAACGACGATTCAAATCAATTGCAACCAGCTGGACAGTATTCCTAACACAAACCTAGGTCTACCAGCCATGGTAGCCTTAGGTCACCTTTGGTACAACTCAGGTCTAATTCACGGGTTCGATCAGCATCGCACCCTTAGGGACACTACTAGATGCCAGGTCGATCAGGACTCTAACCTGCCCTTGGCCTCACATTGGCTCCCCGCACATCCTTACTATCTCTAGTGTGTGCACTTTGACAGAACGAGGCCCGGCCTAAGTTGAGCTACTCGGCTTCACGGTCGGAACGAGTTACCTAGCCAGCTAAGTGAGAGGCATGCATTCAAAATGATCGAGGACCAACAACGATGCGGTCCTTAATCGGCGTAGACGGAATCACATGAGTTAACCTACAACATAGACTCTGTTCAGCCTAGATTTACAACCTCCCATGGTTCTTTTACATGATAGCAAATATAGCCAACCGTGGTTCAGTGTCCACCTATATCTCGTAGGTGACAGGAAATCACCCGACTTCTACCGAGCTAAGCATTACTAAGTAGTTATTCGATCCTAGACCTACATAGGATTCAAGGTATATTTCTAGACAAGGTAGTTCTATGCATAAAGTGTTTTTGGCCAACTCTTATAACCTAATGCATCAAATATAAAAGGACTCAAGTGGGTCGGTGGTTAGGGCACTCTAGAAGTTCCTCAGTATCTGGCTCCTCACCTTTGGGAGCTGCTGGTTGTGGTGTCTCCTGATTCTCCTCCACCTCTTCTTCGAATTCCAATAGGGTTACTCCTTCGGGTGATCCTATATGTATGAGCATAGAATAAGATGTTATGGATGCATAGATAATGTCATTGGTGATATGATATGATAAAATGCATACTCATAAGTGTCCTTAATAGTAATGTATTAAAGTGATAACATGATAAATTTTTTGTTACTGAGTAGGTGCATATCTCTTGTCTAGTAATTGAACAAATACCTATTTAAAACATTTTTTGGACTGCAAGACAACAACCACTTATTTTGACCATAACTAGAGTTATACACATCCAAACAATACGGTTGTGGACTTTCTAGAAAGCTTATGAAATTTCCTACAACTTTATTTTAATCATCTTAAGGTGATTCAGTAGCTATCTAGGTCAAACAATTCAATCTTCTAGTTCTGTCTAGAGGACAAGCAAATCTGACAGCAGATTTTTAACAGCTATAAATCTTAAACTATTTAGCCTATAGCTATGAAATTTTAGGACAAGTAATATGAGTAAGTTGCCTACAACTTTGTTATTAACAAGTTTAATAGAAAAAGTCACTATCATCATGAATTTGTCAACACAACAGAAACTACTCATGCAACCATCTAGTTGAATTATAAAGCAATGATTAAGTAGCTGCCTATAACCAATCAATTCTAAGCACAACTACTAATATTAACAGATAATATGCATCACAAGAACCATAGAAAACATCATGGTTAAGCCCAAATAATTTACTTATGTGCATTTATTAATTTCCTTATATAATAAGGTGATTTAAAGGATAAATTTTTCTAGTGCTCAATAAATTCTGAGAAAATTAAAGTAGCCTACATCTGACCCAATAGTCTACTATACAAATTTCATGCCATTTGGATAAGTATAGCAACCTCTACAAAAATGATAAGTTGCATAGGCTTATTTTAGCAAAAATTGTTTAACCTAGTGAAAAGTGCCAAACAACAGATTCCATATTTTTCTTACTATCATCCTAGTATAAGAACACTATGTAAAAATTTGCATGATCATAAGTTATGTATTTTTACCCCATTTATTTTCACTAGAAACTAGCAATTATTTAAGATTAAATAGGAAGACTATATTCTAAGTATGCCTACTATAGGTTTAGTATTTTTTCTAGCTAGAGCATGTCAACAGAAGACCAGCAAAATTGAAATCACAATTCTTGCACTTCCCTAGCTCAAGATATGCATTTTATAAAATAGAAACTATTTTAAAAGCTCTTAACTAGCTCAATTTAATTCCCCCAGAAAAATATTCTAAACAATAGGTTTCATATTTTTATCAAATAGTACACTTCAGGATGAACCCAACAAAATTTGGTTCACTCAATTTAGACATTACTAGCTTCAGTTATGAATTTTTGAAGTTTGCAACAAAATCTAGAAAAATAAATAAAGAAAAAAAATTAAAACCTTGATTGACAGCTGGGCCTCGTGGGTAAATAGGCCCACACATCAGCGAGACAGGAGCAGAGGATGGCGCTGACCAGCTAGAGCTTGATGACGGCGAGCTCACCGATGGTAGCGTCTTCACCATCATGACCTACTCGACATCCCATGTCGACTGGTGCCATTGGTTGGCTCAGCGGTTCACCGGAGCTACCTTGCCGGCGACAATGGCGGCATGGTGGAGGTGCTCAGCGGCGAGATCATCGTCTTCGACAAAGACATGGTTAGGCAAGCGACACTATAGCATCAGGGAGTCCTAGCAGAGCTCTAGGGTTAGGTCTAGGGCACGGTGAAGTGACGGTGTGCTCCGGCTACGTGCTTGGCGGCGCGGGGCACATAGAGCACGACGGTGGTGTTGCCGTTCTGATGAGACGATAGTCGAAGGTAGGCCTCTATGTTTGGGGATGGTTCTAGGGTTCATGGCAATGTGGCAATGCATGCTAGAGGGGGATGACAGGGTCTAGTCAGGGATGGCCATAGCGAGCTTGAGCTCACAACCATGGCAGACGTGCATGGTGCGGTCGCACATTCCCGCACGATAGCGTCAGTAGTGGTTAAACCGACTATGACATGAGCTATTAGGACCTAAGACGATGATGGACCATGGGAGAAAAAGGTAGGAGGAGCAGTGGATATGGTTGGCCACAACAAGCTCAGAGCTCGGTGATGCTCTGTGGCCTTGGCGGCGACGACGACGCACAATGTGGCTATACCTTGGCTCAAATAGTAACAATGGCAGGTTAGGAAGGTAGAGGAGATAATGGCAGAGCTAGGAGCGCAATGGATTGGATGGAGGTGTAGCAATGATGGCGAGCGGGCACAGCGGAGCTCGGTGGCAATGGCGTTGCTCGGTTACGGGAGAGAGAGAGCGAGAGCAAGGCGCGGCAGAGAGACTTAGCAAGCATGATGCGGCGCCCTCTTCTGCCTGCTCTAGCCTGACGCTTAGGGCCGGCGCCATCATACGAACACCAAGTGGTGGTCATGGCCTATGGTAGGTCAGCCACGACGGCTGCTGTCCTAGCCGGTTCAGATGGGTGAAGGAGCCGACTGACAGAGCAACTTCATGCACCTATAACTCCTAATCCGTGGCATTTAGTGAAAATGGTATTAGTGAAAGTTGTAGAGCTATGTGAGATCTGCAACTTTGCTTTAAGAAGCATTGCTGAAATTGCTATGGTTTTCAAACTACAGAGCTCCAAAGTGGTGCACTTGAAACTGAAATCTGCATTTTGACTTAGCAAAATTTTGAAGTCTCGAAACAGAATTTCATTGCTACTTTGGAGCTATTTTTGACTATGTTAGGCACTGAATTAGCTCATGGACCTAAAACAAAGTTTGTTACCCATGTCAAGAACTACAACTTTTATTAAGGGTGCACTACCATGCAAAGACTCTAGGCTATAGTTCAACTTTGGTCAAAGTAGGATCATGAAAAATAACATTATGAGTAAACTAGGACTTAGAAGCAAAATTGGCCCTTGTCATGAAGACAAATATTGTTGCATTTACCATCCTAGACATGTCTACGGTGTTTTTGTGACCTCACAACCATCTCTTGCATTAGTCACACATGATCACAAGCATATGCATGTATATAATCAAGTCACATGTGATAATATGTAAAGAATAAGATGAAATTCCATATGCTCATGCTCATGAATACTTGGATGATGCTTGTGCTTATGAAATGCAAGTGCCAAATGCAATGCTTAACTCTAGGGTGTTACACTGCTGTACCTGCAGATAATTTTGAACCATAGTTCAAAAACTATGAATCAAAACTTAGATCGGAGAAATTACTAAGCTTTCTACAGGTGTATAGATCACAGATCGATAGTTAGAAGTGGTAGGAGAAGCAAAAGCAAGTAGATCGACCACAAACCTTAGAAATCACCTCAACAACAATATGAATGACAAGAATGTAAATCAAGCATATGATGACACAATGATTTATCCCATGGTTTAGCTCACCACCAAGGCTTGCCTAAGTCCACGTTGTTGAGGTTAGCCACTAAGGCTTAGGGCTTTGCAACCCTTCCTCGTTCTCAAGTCAAGAGACTTAACTCTTGAGATGAGGGGTGAGTTTACTAGCTTGAAGAGATGGTTACAAACCTCCTAGTGCTGCCACACAAGTTGGCAAGCTCCACGGGCGACGCTCTAGCTGGCTAGGAGCCAAGCTCCAAGAGTAACAAACACAACCGCCAGCCAAAACGTTAACCAAGTGCTCTTTAGAGTTGAGGAACTAGTGATCTACTCTCTAATTGAGTTTGGGACCTTTTCTCTCAAGGATTAATGGAGAAATCACAAGGGAAAGCTTGAGAGCTCTAGGGCACCAATGGAGGAGAGAGGGAGTTAGCACTGAGCAAAGCTATGTTGGTCTGAATGATTGGGCAAAGAACAAGACCGTTGCGAGGGTGAGGGATAGGTATAAATACCTCCCCCGTCCCCAATAGTCAGATAAGTCATGGTAGTGCCATAGCCTATTTGCGGCATTGCCGCACTATGACATAACCGCTCTTCAGATGCAGCACTGCCACACCAAGCCAGACAACAAGGGTTAAAAGAGTGTTGAGCTGGCTATCATGGCTGAACTTTGAGGATGCTTTTGTGTAGGATTGAGCACTTGGTTGTACATGTTGACTTAAGCATTGTGTCCCCCTTTATAGTACGTCTTTTCTTATACTCAAATTCAAAATATAAAATGAAATGAACCTCCTTTGAGCTTGATGTCATCATCTTTTGTAATTGGGGGCTCCTCCATTATGTATAACATCCTCTCTTATGAATCACCTGCTTGTCATCTTGATAAATCTCATTATTCTCTAATTACGTGGTCATTATCACCAAAACCCACAATTAGGGCTTGATTGCACTTACAATCTCCCCCTTTTTGATGATTGATGACAACCCAATTAGAGCTTACCAAAGATATAAAATATATCTAACATTTTTTGAGCCATGGGTGTAGAGACTCCCCCCTAAATGTGTGAAATGAGAGTTGAATTCTCAAGTTAGCATTAGAGGCCAAAATTCACATTTTAGTCAAAGTGATGGGGCTCCCCCCTACATCCATGCTCCTGTGGGGTGCTACACATAGTGTCATGTATATAAACATGATGTGAATGACAGGTTATGCACACAAGAGTTTGATGGAACAGCAAGGTGCGGCACTGCCGCACCGGCTACAACAGAACAGATTCAAACAAGCACCACACAATAGTTCACATATAAAGAGATAAATAATCTAGCAGAAATATATGACAAGCTATATCTCACAACGATACATGTCCATATCTGATACCACATAGAGTATTTAGGTAGCAATATTATAACAAAATAGAGTTTTGAGTGACTCTCAAACTCACTCCTAACAACCTACACTCAACGGATATGACATGAAGCTCCTCCAGCTGTAGCAACCACATGGCGTTGAAATAGATTGACCCCTCTAACTTGTCCCCCTTTGGCATAAAGCACCAAAAAAGAGAAGAAACAAGAGACGTCGACCAATTCACTCCTCATCTTCTTCGATGTTGTCCCAATCAACATCGTCACCACCAGCAGCATGACCATCACCGCCATCATCATCATTGCTGTCGTCATCGTTCGAGGACACCACAGCCCTCCCTTGGCGATGGGTGGTGATGTGTGCGGCGCATAGAGCGCAAAGTCAACCCCAAGGTCATCTAGTAGTCGTTTGGTAGTCAAACACTCCTCGGTCTCCTCCTCATCCTCCTCGGAATATGAAAAACTAGGCAAGTCATACTATGGAGGAGCTGGTGGTGGAGGAAGAGGTGGGAGATTTGTGGCTGCATGCATCTCCCACTGCTCCATCTATGTCTCATAGGCTCTGTCAGCTGCATAGGTGCCTTTACCAAAAATGGCCTTGATCCACTGCACCATCTTGTTCTTCTTCTTCTTCCTTCCACTGCAAGAAGATTCAGGCACATCAGAGGTAGAGCCAATGGTCGCACCGGCCTTGGCATGTCTAGCTTTCTCGATCTTGTATTGCTCATGCAATCCATCCTTGACAAACCTATAGCTAGTGATTCTCTCAATCATAAACATAAGATAGGGAGCATAGGGCAGCCCCTTTCTTGCATCATCCATTGCCACTCTAATCTCTTGCCACATGAAGCGAGGAACATTAAATTTATCTCCACTTGGAGCAAATCTAGCAAGCACATTCCTCACATAACCATTAAGATCCAATGCAGCTCCATCCTTGGGATTGATGGTGTGCCTTATCATGTTGTTGAGAATGTAATACAAGCTCTTCAGGCCCTTCACCTTGCCATCTATAGATCTACCATCAAGATACATGAATGCAATCTCTCTAACCTTAGCCCTCCACTCATCATGAATGTATGAGAAGCCACGATGCTCCTCATCAAAGCCAAGAATCTAGCAGAAGGTGATGAAGTCAAGATGGTAGTGTCGACCCTCAGTCATCCAATGTATCTCATCTGGGTCATACTTGTAGAAGTAGGTGGCATGGAATTGAGCTAGCACCTCTATGTTCTAGTTGTACCTGAAGGCCATGATGTTTGCCAATCCAAAGTTCATGGATGCCTAGATTGCTCTATTGAATTTAGGATCATTCTTCTCTATTAGTCTGGCAGAACTGCCCGAAATAGCACACTTACAGAGGCGCTCGTCTTCCACCAGACACTAAGAACCTCAAAAGCAAACTACAGCGATGGTATCCGTCGGGCACACACCAAGAGAGAACTTGAAAGATCCACATTCTTCCCAAGGATCCAATAATGAGAATGAGTTACAATACTTGTCCATTTCATACATCCAAAGTTCTTAAAAAGTACATTATTACATTACCAAATGTTAGAGTGTGGAATAATAAACAACAGAATTTAGAAACAAACATCTAGTGATAGGAAACAAGGATCCGTCTGAGCCCACCAGAAGAATTCTCCACACAACAATACTTCTCAAGCATCACCTACAATAGGGGTAAATAAACCCTGAGTACATAATGTACTCACAAGACTTATCCGACTAGTGGGAATAATTTCTAGACTCCAAGGAATATGAGAAGCTTTATGGTTTGCTGGTTTCCTTTTTGTAGAAAGCATTGCCAACTATGAGTCCTTATTTATGTTATTATTATTAGCCATATTAAGTTATTATCTAGCCATTCTATATAAGCACCTGTTCTACTTTCAAGCAAGAGTTGAGCAATCAGTTTCATTTCTTCTCCTTTCAGCTTTTAGTTCTTACTACGGTGCTAAACCGCTGACAAGCCATACCGGAACGCCAGCAATTCGCGAATCAAAGCCCCCAACTGGGTGCCCCAAAGGTACATGCCCTGCTTATACCCTAGGCACAAGCAGGACCAACCCATTACTCTCCTATCCTAGGTGTCCAGGTCCCCATCCAAACTTGGACTCCAAGCCCCCACTCCTGAGTCCTGGACTCAATGCGGTACAAGGACCTCCACCATCTCTGCCTCCAATCAGTCGGTCCAGAAAGAGCCAGATCCATGACAAGAGAGCAACTAGTCTTCCCTGCGCCCATACCCAAGTATGTGCTCAGGACAATAGATCTATGACTTGCCTAGATCCATATGCAATGACCGGTCCTTAATTAACACAGATAGGGAAAAAGTGTAACCGAGCTATGCCCTATTGGCCACAGGACACAACCCTTTACACCCACCAGTACCCAAACCATATCCCTGCCCAGTTACCATTTTTCTTTCCACCATTTTATCATGAGTGATCATATTTATCACCTATTTGTGAGTAATGACAGGTTACCCACGCTACTGACATCTTGAGCGTAGCAGCTACTTGACCTATACTAGTAGGACTCATGGGTGGATATTTTTATGCATGTAGTTTGCTTAAAATGCCTGTAACTTAAATGCACATCATATATATGTATTCATTGATCATAAAATAGGGGTTATGCACCGGGGCTTGCCTTAGGCAGGCGACGGGTTAGTAAGGTCAGCTCCACAAGGCTCCGAGGCTCCCTCCTACATGAGGATCTCCTCCTCGTACTCCTCAATGACTTCATCATACTCCTGTTCATCGACGGGCATGAATTCTACTAGCTCACGATCTACATGCATGAAATGATGATGCAATGCTTAGTAATATAGCAACAACAACTCTTAAAATAAAAGTACATCTGTCTAACTACTAAGCTAGTGCTATCGACCAAGGTACCAAGTTACCAATAACAAGTATGAAGTATGGCATACATTATTATAGCAACTACAGGTATTCTTACTCCAATTGCTGATTTATGCTATATATGATAAAGCGAGGATAATAGCTACTCTATTTATCAACCTACTCTAGGGCTACAAAATTTATAGTAAGTACATAATAATCTAGTGAGCCTACTATAAAATTTTCATAGCCATAGCTAACACCAATTTACCACAGAAATTCCTACCATTATTAATCTACATAATACGAAGTCTTTAGTTCGAATTTATGAATCTACCATTGTCACAGCTAACTATAATCTAACTATACTAACAAGTAGATGGTATTTTTGTGAACCTAACAAATTTGGTTTCACTATTTTTGGACATCTACAAGATTTACTATCATTTTCAAAGTTCTGTTCGAAACTATATTGAATTAATCTTCAATAATTCGCTGAAATAGGAAAATCGAATCCCTTCTTGCGCAGCCTGCTTTCGAACGGCTCGGCCCACCCCTGAATGCCCGTGCTCTCACCCACGCAGCACACCAGCGCAGACCAGCACGGCACAGCCCACGGAGGGAAGACCCATGTGCGCGCCACATTAAGCAAAAGAGCCCTCAGATTCCAAACAATTAGAACCACAGTCCATTCCACTATTCCCTTCTCTCACTGACTCTGGCACTTAGCCCCTTGGTTTGCCTCGAATTTATGTCGCGACGTCCCTAGTCGGACTTAACAGAGATCGTGACCCTCCTGACCTCACGTCGGTGAGCACGCACCTCCACGGCCTCGATTCTTACCACCGCGACACTCCTCAACCCAAGTGCATCTGATAGAGGTACTAAAAAGCCTGGTTGGTGACGCACAAAGGCATGGCCACGCACCTAGGCAGTGTTTGGCCGTGGTGGCATAGATGCCGATGAATAAACCTTGACTAACGCCTCAACCACTACTCCTTAACAATATACGGACTATGTTAAACAATGTAGAAGTCCTAATTGAACCGCTACTACATTCAAGCACGTTGGCCACGGAAACGACATCTACCCACATCCACCAGGGACGGCCATGTGCTGCGACGAACCTCGGCCCCAATTGAGTTAACTAGCTACCCTATGAGTAAGAGGGCCTCAGCAGACACATGACGAACCGACTGGTCGAAGGCACGAGGCTCGGCAAGATGGTCGGCCATGAAAATGGGGTGACTCTAGTTCCCAGCGAGCACGGCAACGACGTCTCTGGTGACCTGTGGCTCCACCGGCGAAACCACTGCACGAGCACGATCACCAAGTCAACCATTACGCAATGCACAACCTAATTGAAACAGCGAAGCACCACACGATGCCCTAGCCGTGTGCTTGCTCTTGTGGCCATCGTGGATCGCCATGAGGGGAATGCCCTGCCTCACCTCACTGTACGCCAAATGAACGTCGGGATGACTTCACTCGAAAGCTAACTATCCGAGCTCATAGTGTGCACAGTTACTTGGAAAACGGTGGAGTGTTGCGAGGCCAATTACAGGGGCGACGCCTATGGACTTATGGCGGGCGGCGATGGCAAAAATTCAAATTGGCACCCCTCCCTTGTACCACCGCAATAGTGGCCGGTTAGGCATGACGCTGTCCTTCCACTCGACCACTAGACATGCTCGGTACAAAGAAAGGGGGCTAGCGCATCAATTTTGCTTTGGCATGGCTCGGTCGGCCGACGACCTTCCAGGCGACATGACTGGCACTTTTGGCGTGGCCTCGTGGTCAAGTGTGAGAACAAGGCAAGCAGGGCAAGCCCACACACGTGCATAGCCGATGTCAACGGGAGTAGTAGCAGGACGACAGCACCAGACGGTGCATAGTGCGAGCGTTGCGACGCAATGGCGAGCAGCAGCATCGGGCATACGCGTAGGAGGAGGGGTAGAGCAGCCAGGCATGGTCGGGCCCAGTGCGTGCGCATGCCGTGTGCCAGCGCATGGCAGCAGGAGATCCTAGACGGCAGTGTAGAGCCAACATGCGGGTGTGCACGCGTAGGTGCGACAGCGGCCAGTGCGGGAGCGTACACAGCATGCTAGGGCAGCAGCGCGGCGTGGCCAGTAGGGCAAGGTTAGTGGCAGGGATGGCCAGTGTGGCGTCCTACACATGGCGTGCCCGCACAAGCGTGGTAGTGGTGATGCGGCCGATGCGGCAGCATGCTAGGCAAGCCAACGCCATAGTGCCAGGCCAAACAGGGCAGTGACCGCGCACCCAAGCGCTGGCATGGCTCAACCCGTGGCTTGCATGCTTTTTAAAGCCATTAAAAAACTCAAACCCAATGATTCAAGAGTCAAACCAGCTATTTTACACTCAAGAGGGTACCTAGGGCTATCAAACCAAACCAAAGCATCATGCCACCTCTTAACCCGATCACTCTAAAAAAATTGCCGAACATGGCTTCGTCGACCCATTTACAGACTTATGCGAAACGACTAAACTTCGAACGGTTTCACATCAAATTCCATTTCTGAGCTACTTGATATACTAGCTAGCGAACCTCATCCTCGACCACACATATTTCATCGTTGCCTACTAAGCTGTGACTTGCCTAGATCCATATGCAATGACCGGTCCTTAATTAACACAGATAGGGAAAAAGTGTAACCGAGCTATGCCCTGTTGGCCATAGGACACAACCCTTTACACCCACCAGTACCCAAACCATATCCCTACCCAGTCACCATTTTCCTTTCCACCATTTTATCATGAGTGATCATATTTATCACCTATTTGTGAGTAATGATAGGTTACCCACGCTACCGATATCCTGAGCATAGCAGCTACTCGACCTATACTAGTAGGACTCATGGGTGGATATTTTTATGCATGTAGTTTCCATAAAATGCCTGTAACTTAAATGCACATCATATATATGTATTCAGTGATCATAAAATAGGGGTTATGCACCGGGGCTTGTCTTGGGCAGGTGATGGGTTAGTAAGGTCAGCTCCACAAGGCTTCGGGGCTCCCTCCTACACGAGGATCTCCTCCTCGTACTCCTCAATGACTTCGTCATACTCCTGTTTATCGATGGGCATGAATTCTACCAGCTCACGATCTACATGCATGAAATGATGATGCAATGCTTAGTAATATAGCAACAACAACTCTTAAAATAAAAGTACATCTGTCTAACTACTAAGCTAGTGCTATCGACCAAGGTACCAAGTTACCAATAACAAGTATGAAGTATGGCATACATTATTATAGCAACTATAGGTATTCTTACTCCAATTGCTGATTTATGCTATATATGATAAAGCGAGGATAATAGCTATTCTATTTATCAACCTACTCTAGGGCTACAAAATTTATAGTAAGTACATAATAATCTAGTGAGCCTACTATAAAATTTTCATAGCCATAGCTAACACCAATTTACCATAAAAATTCCTACCATTATTAATCTACATAATACGAAGTCTTTAGTTTGAATTTATGAACCTACCATTGTCATAGCTAACTATAATCTAACTATACTAACAAGTAGATGGTATTTTTGTGAACCTAACAAATTTGGTTTTACTATTTTTGGACATCTACAAGATTTACTATCATTTTTTAAAGTTTTGTTCAAAACTATATTGAATTAATCTTCAATAATTCGCTGAAATAGGAAAACCGAATCCCTTCTTGCGCGGCCTGCTTTCGAATAGCTCGGCCCACCCCCGAATGCCCGTGCTCTCACCCGCGCAGCGCACCAGCGCGGACCAGCGCAGACCAGCGCGGCACGGCCCATGCGCGCCAGCAGCCCACGGAGGGAAGACCCATGTGCATGCCACATTAAGCAAAAGAGCCCTCAGATTCCAAACAATTAGAACCACAGTCCATTCCACTATTCCCTTCTCTCACTGACTCTAGCACTTAGCCCCTTGGTTTGCCTTGAATTTATGTTGCGACATCCCTGGTCGGACTTAACAGAGACCGTGACCCTCCTGACCTCACACCGGCGAGCACGCACCTCCATGGCCTCGATTCTTACCACCGCGACACTCCTCAACCCAAGTGCATCCGATAGAGGTACTAAAAAGCCCGGTTGGTGACGCACAGAGGCATGGCCACGCACCTCGGCAGTGTTTGACCGTGGTGGCGTAGATGCCGGTGAATAAACCTTGACTAATGCGTCAACCACTACTCCTTAACAATCTACGGACTGCGTTAAACAATGTAGAAGTCCTAATTGAACTGCTACTACATTCAAGCACGTTGGCCATGGAAACGACATCTACCCACATCTAGTGGGGACGGCCACGTGCTGCGATGAACCTCGGCCCTAATTGAGTTAACTAGCTACCCTATGAGTAAGAGGGCCTCACCAGACACATGACGGACCGACTAGTCGAAGGCACGAGGCTCAACAAGATGGTTGGCCATGAAAATGGGGTGACTCTAGTTCCCAGCGAGCACGGCAACGATGTCTCTAGTGACCTGTGGCTCCACCGGCAAAACCACTGCACGAGCGTGATCACCAAGTCAACCATTACACAATGCACAACCTAATTGAAACGGCGAAGCACCACACGACGCCCTGGCCGTGCGCTCGCTCTAGTGGCCATGGTGGATCGCCATGAGGGAAATGCCCTGCCTCACCTCACTGTACGCCAAATGAACGTCGGGATGACTTCACTCGAAAGCTAACTATCCGAGCTCATAGTGTGCACAGTTACTTGGAAAACGGTGGAGTGTTGCGAGGCCAATTGCAGGGGCGACACCTATGGACTTATGGCGGCCAGCTATGGCAAAAATTCAAATTGGCGCCCCTCCCTTGTACCACTGCAACAGTGGCCGGTTAGGCATGACGCTGTCCTTCCACTCGACCACTAGACGTGCTTGGTACAAAGAAAGGGGGCCAACGCATCGATTTTGCTTTGGCGTGGCTCGGTCGGCCGGCGACCTTCCAGGTGACATGACTAGCACTTTTGGCGTGGCCTCGTGAGCAAGTGTGAGAACGAGGCAAGCAGGGCAAGCCCACACGCGTGCATAGCCGACGTCATTGGGAGCAGTAGCAGGACAATAGCACTAGACGGTGCGTAGTGCGAGCGATGCGATGCAATGGCGAGCAGCAGCATCGGGCGTACGCGTAGGAGGAGGGGTAGAGTAGCCAGGCATGGTCGGGCCCAGCGTGCGCACATGCCGTGTGCCAGCACATGGCAGCATGAGATCCTAGACGGCAGCGCAGAGCCAACATGCGGGTGTGCACGCGTAGGTGCGACAGCGGCCAGTGCGGGAGCGTACGCGGCGTGCCAAGGCAGCAGCGCGGCGTGGCCAGTAGGGCGAGGTTAGTGGCAGGGCGGCCAGTGTGGCGTCCTACGCATGGCGTGCCCGCACAAGCGTGGCAGTGGCGATGCGGCCGGTGCGACAGCATGCTAGGTAGGCCAGCGTAGCAGTGCTAGGCCAAACAGGGCAGTGACCGCGCACCCAGGCGCTGGCATGGCTCAACCTGTGGCTTGCACGCTTTTTAAAGCCATTAAAAAACTCAAACCCAATGGTTCAAGAGTCAAACCAGCTATTTTACACTCAAGAGGGTACCTAGGGCTATCAAACTAAACCAAAGCATCATGCCACCTCTTAACCTGATCACTCTAAAAAAATTGCCGAACATGGCTTCGTCGATCCATTTACAGACTTATGCGAAACGACTAAACTTCGAACGGTTTCACATCGAATTCCATTTTTAAGCTACTTGATATATTAGCTAGCGAACCTCATCCTCGACCGCACGTATTTCATCGTTGCCTACTAAGTTCGTACTACAAACTTATCAAAGTTCGCATAAACATTCTATAGCATTTTTGTTTGATAAAAATTCACTTAGAACCTTAAACGATATAAAGAGACATGAAATGTAACATTTGTTTCTTGTTTCAGATGAACGTTTCAAGTGCCGTGCATTGCTGTATACCCTGTATTACACACATTTACACACAAATTTGATGCTCATGCAGTGTTTTAGCAAAAAAATGTACAATGTAACACCGAGGGTGTTACAAATCTACCCCCCTAAAACAAAATCTCGACCTGAGATTTCATGTGCCTAGTGTGAGAAGGAGATAGGAAATACATTTTGACACAGCAACTAACTATTAGAACCTGAGAGGAGGTGGGGGTAATGCTTCAATAGGTAACTCTCTTGTTCCCACATGGCCTCATCCTCTGAATGGTTTTGCCATTGCACTTTGTAGAACTTACCACACTATTCTTGGTTACTATTTCTTTTTCATCCAGGATTTTTACAGGGTGCTCAACATAAGTCAAATTTGGCTGGAGGGGAAGCCCTTCAATTTCCACAGCTTCATCAGGAACCCACAAACATCTCTTCAGTTGTGATACATGAAACACATCATGCACCATAGATAAAATATTAGGAAGCCGGAGATGATAAGCAACTGGACCACATTGCTCTAACACCTGATAAGGACCCATATATCGTGGGGCTAGCTCACCATGGATGCCAAACCGATGTACCCCTCTCATAGGAGACACCTTGAGATACACATAATCTCCAGCTACAAACTCTAAGGGCCTTCTTCGCTTGTCTACATAAGCTTTCTGTTGGCTTTGAGCTGCCTTTAAGTGACTTCGAATAATGCTTATTTGCTCTCGAGCTGCTTTGATAAATTCTGGCCCAAAGTATCCATGGTCTCCCACTTCAACCCAGTTAAGTGGTGTCCTACACTTTCTTCCATATAGAGCTTCAAATGGTGCCACACGGATGCTTTCTTGGTAGCTATTATTGTAAGAAAATTTAGCTAACTTAAGGCATTCATCCCACTTTTTAGGGAAAGAAATGGCACAAGCTCTCAACATGTCCTCAAGCACCTGGTTCACCCTTTCTGTTTGACCATCAGTTTGTGGATGATATGCTGAGCTTCTAAGGAGATGAGTACCAAGACATTGCTACAATTGGTCCCAAAAACAAGAGACAAAGACTGACCCTCTATCAGAGATGATAGTAAGGGGAACCCCATGTAGAGTCACAATTTGATCAAAGTATATCTGGGCATACTTCTTGGCTGCATATCTGGTGTCCACCGGGATAAAATGAGCAGACTTAGTCAGACGGTCCACAATGACCTAAATAGAATCATAGCCTTTGGATGTGCGGGGCAAACCCACCACAAAGTCCATGGAAATATCTTCCCATTTCCAAATAGGAATGGGCAAGGGCTGCAAATATCCCAGGGTACACATATGGTCTACCTTAACCCTACCACAAGTGTTGCACTCCGCAATGTGTCAGGTAATATCCTGCTTTATGTTAGACCACCAGTACAAGGGGCACAGATTGTGATACATCTTGTTGCTACTAGAATGGATAGACAGCTTTGAATGACGGGCTTCATTCAAAATCTTCCTTTTTAGCTCCTTATTGGCTAGAACTACTAGTCTATCCTTATACCTCACTACATCATGCTCATCAACACTAAAGTGAGGGCCACGCCCTTTGGCAATCAATTTTTTGATGTGGGGAATTTCTTTGAGGTCTTGCCTTTGCTCTAGAATAATCTGCTCAAGCAACTCTAAGGTCAAGGCAATGTGAGCCAACACTTCTGCATGGTTGAGAGACAAAGGTGTTTCCTCAACCTGATGTGACTTTCATCTCAAAGCATCAGCCACTACATTGGCCTTTCCTAGGTGATAATGGACTTCCAAGTTGTAATCCTTTATCAATTCTAACTATCTTCTTTGCCTCATGTTTAGCTTGGACTGAGTGAATATATACTTGAGGCTCTTGTGTTCCATAAAGATATGCACTTTTTGCCCAACAGATAGTGCCTCCAAATCTTCAGAGCATGGACCACAGCAGCCAGCTCTAAGTCATGTGTGGGGTAATTCACCTCGTGCTTTTTTAGTTGGCGCGAAGCATAAGCTATCACATGCCCATCTTGCATAAGCACACACCCAAACCCATCTTCGAGGCATCACAATATACATCAGGGTCTATCAATGTCTGGTTGGGCCAACATAGGAGTAGTGGTTAGAAATATCTTTAGAGCTTGGAAGGCTTCTTCATAGGCTGGGCTCCAATCAAACTTAGCTTCTTTTTGGAGCAGCTTAGTCATTGGTTTGCTCTCTTGGAGAAATCTAAATGAAACACTAATAGTACCCCATGAGACCAAGGAACTGATGAATTTGGTGCACAGATCTGGGAGACTTCCAATCCAACACATCATGCACCTTGTTGGGATCTACTAAAATGCCGTCAGGTGTCAACACATGCCCCAAAAACTGCACTCGATCTAACCAAAATTCACACTTGCTGAATTTAGCATAAAGCTTGTGTTCTCTTAGTCGAGACAGTACTATCCGAAGGTGTTGAGCATGCTCTTCATCAATTTTGGAATATATCAATATATCATCAATGAATATGACCACAAACTTGTCTGGCTCTAGCATAAAGACTAAATTCATCAGGTACATGAAGAAAGCAGGAGCATTGGTGAGACTGATACAACCCATACCTAGTAGAAAAAGTTGTCTTTGGTATATCATGTGGTCTGATCTTGATTTGATGATAGCCTAATCAGAGGTCAATCTTCGAGAACACCTTGGCACCAGCTAGTTGATCGAATAAAGTATCTATGCGGGGCAACATATACTTGTTCTTAACTGTTACCACATTAAGAGGGTGGTAATCCACACACATCCGTAGAGTACCATCCTTCTTCACAAAAATGGCTGGACAACCCCATGGTGAAGAACTAGGACGAATGAAACCTTTTTCCATCAACTCTTCCAGCTGCTTCTTCATCTCAGCCAATTCCCTTGGAGCCATGCAGTACAGGCATCGGGAGATGGGAGCAGTACTAGGCTCTAGCTCAATGGAGAATTCCACCTCTTAGTCCAGTGGCAACCCAGAAAGATCTTTAGGAAAAACATTTGAGAACTCACATACCACAGGGATGGGGGTAAGATTAGGAGAGGCTTTAGCATGGGCAGCAATAGGTAAGACTGGATCTAAGGGTACAAGCAGAGACATCCTATCCTTAGAAGAAGGAAGCCATAACTCGACACTTCTCTGTTTCAAATCCAAGACTACCCCATACACCCACAACTAATTCATTCCAAGAATAGCATCAATGCCTTGCCTAGGCATTACCATGAATTGTAGGCGGTAAGTGTGGGTGGCTAATACCAAGCTTACTATGTCCGTTCGGGTATTGATGAATATTTGTGAACCTGTGGTATAGATTCTATAGACATACGGTATAGCCATAAGTGGTAAGTTGTGCCAATCTATAAATCCCATGCTCATAAAGAAATGTGATGCAGCAGAATCGAACAACACATAGGCTAGATGGGAATTGATGGTAAACATACTAGCCATCATCGGTTCCTACTGCAATATCTGCTTAGCATTCATGAAATTCACCTATCTAGACCGGTTGGGCACCTTCTGCTTGATCATAGTCCGTTTGACCAGCCTAGAGTTCACCGATGGTTGAGCATACTGAGCTGGCTGGTTCTGGGGACACTCCCAGACATAGTGGCCATCTTTGCCGCACTTGAAGCAAGCACCAGGCTTGTTTCCAAATCCTTAGCAAGGTGGGACCTACTGTCCTTGAGGCTGTTGGGGGCTACACCTACTGAGTGGGTGCATGGTACTGTGTGGAAGAAGTCTACTAGGGCTATCGAAACGAAGGCCCGCCTGATGATTGATAGGGCCCCCACCAGACAACCTGTACTTTTTGAGTATGAGGGTGGCTGGAAGACCCCGTAGCCACTTGCTTCCTCTTCCACTCTGCCTGGGACTCCCGCTGCAAGCCCTCCATGGCGATGGCAATGTTCATTAGGGCCCCAAAGGTCTGATAGTTCACCGTGTATAGCTTCTCCTGAAGGATATAAGAGAGGCCACGAAAGAAGCGGTCCTTCTTCTTCTTCTTGTCAATGTCCATGTGAATGCCAGCATACTGGGACAAGTGGTTGAACTTATTAACATAATCCATCACGGTCACACTCCCCTATCGCAGCTCTAGGAACTTAGTCAGCTTCCGATTGATGACACCAGCAGGAATATAGAACTCTCTAAATGCTGTGGTGAACTCCTGCCTGGTTGCTGGGTGATCTGGCTGCTACATGGCATGGAAGGTATCCCACCATGCACTTGCGGATCCCAATAATTGCTGCACTACAAAGCGCACTTTCTGCTCATCGACCACGTTGAGCAACAGAAACTTATGCTCCAGAATGCAAAGCTAGTGCTCTGCATCTAGGGGCTCATCTGTCAGTGTGAAAGCGGGCGGGTGGGTCTTAAGGAAATCCTGGTAAGAGGAGGGTCCCTTAGGACGGCAGGCATCACCCCTGTTCCCACCATTGCCCCCGTGGCCTCCTCGGGCGAAGCCAACGACAGCTTGTGCCATGATTTCCATGGCACAGGCTGACTCTCGGCAAGCAGCCAACAGTTCCGCCATCATCTCTACGTGAGTCATCGGAGGCGGTGGTGGCGGAGGAACCAGAAGTGGAGCCCCATGGCTCTCCCTATTGTGCTCATGGGCCTGGCCACTCTTGCCTTGACCCTTGCCAAGACCGTGAGCCATCCTAGCACTGGTGCTCCCATGTCCAGACCTTGGATTCATCTGTAAGAGATAGGAACCATCCATTTAGAACAACCTTCCCGATCAGAAGCAGGGGTTAGAGAAATAACAACACATTTAATTAAAGTATTCTTTTAATTAAGTCTATCACTTTACTAATCCAATTACATGTGTAGGGGGGAAATTTTAGTTTAAGCCAAATTCTATTATCATGATGCATGTATCGTCCTATACGTTCACTCAAGCCAGAATATAGCGGCATTCGTAAAATTTTCGGCACATCACACACTCACTTTCCGTATACTAAGCGATTTCTTACGCAACATAAGTCAGTGTACCTGCAGAAAACTGATTAGATAAAACCAGTGCTGCTATACTAGATAGACCATATTGCTAGGGCTGATACTTATTTAACTAACTTAATCACATCCTACTTTTCACAAAACTTTTGTTGGTCAAATTTTTAAGTTTTGAAAAAAGGGTGATGAAACTCGTAACCATTATTGGCTCTAGTACCAACTAGGGCAGAACTGCTCGAAATAGCACACTTACGGAGGTGCTCGTCTTCCACCAGACACTAAGCACTCGGAAAGAAGGCTACAACAACAGTATCCGTCGGGCACAGCCCAAGGGAGAACCCGAAAGATCCACATTCTTCCCAAGGATCCAATAATGAGAACGAGTTACAATACTTGTCCATTTCATACATCCGAAGTTCTTAAAAAGTAAATTATTACATTACCAAATGTTAGAGTGCGGAATAATAAACAGTGAAATTTAGAAATAAACATGTAGCGATAGGAAACAAGGATCCATCTAAGCCCACCAGAAGAATCCTCCACACAACGGTACTTCTCAAGCATCACCTACAATAGGGGTAAATAAACCCTGAGTACACAATGTACTTGCAAGACTTATCCGACTAGTGGGAATAATTTCCCGACTCCAAGGAATATGAGAAGCTTTATGGTTTGCTGGTTTCCTTTTTGCAGAAAGCATTGCTAACTGTGAGTCCTTATTTATGTTATTATTATCAACCGTATTAAGTTATTATCTAGCCAGTCTATATAAGCACCTATTCTACTTTCAAGCAAGAGTTGAGCAATCAGTTCCATTTCTTCTCCTTTCAACTTTTAGTTCTTACTACGGTGCTAAACCATGGACAAGTTGTACCAGAACGCCGGCGATTCGCGAATCAATGCCCCCAGCAGGGTGCCCCAAAGACACACGCCCTGCTTGTACCCTAGGCACAAGTAGTACCAACGCATTACTCTCCTATCCAGGGAGTCTAGGTCCCCGTCCAAACTTGGACTCCAAGCCCCCACTCCTAAGTCCCAGACTCAGTGCGGTGTAAGGACCTCCACCGTCTCCACCTCCAATCAGTCGGTCCGAAAAGAGCCGGATCCCAAGTATGTGCTCGGGATAATAGATCTGTGACTTGCCTAGAGCCATATGCAACGACCGGTCCTTAATTAACAAAGACAGGGAAAAAGTGTAACCAAGCTATGCCCCATTGGCCATAGGACACAACCCTTTGCACCCACCACTACCCAAACCATATCCCTGCTCGGTCATCATTTTCCTTTCCACCATTTTATCATGAGTGATCATATTTATCACCTATTCATGAGTAACAACAGGTTACCCATGCTACCGACATCCTGAGCATAGCAGCTACTCAACCTATACTAGTAGGACTCATGGGTGGATATTTTTATGCACGTAGTTTCCATAAAATGCCTGTAACTTAAATGCACATCATATATATGTATTCGATGATCATAAAATAGGGGTTATGCACCGAGGCTTGCCTTAGGTAGGCGACAGGTCAGTAAGGTCAGCTCCACAAGGCTCTAGGGCTCCCTCCTGCATGAGGATCTCCTCCTCATACCCCTCAATGACTTCATCATACTCCTATTCATCAATAGGCACAAATTCTACCAGCTCGCGATATACGTGCATGAAATGATGATGCAATGCTTAGTAATATAGCAACAACAACTCTTAAAATAAAAGTACATCTGTCTAACTACTAAGCTAGTGCTACCGACCAAGGTACCAAGGTACCAATAACAAGTATGAAGTATGGCATACATTATTATAGCAACTACAGCTATTCTTACTCCAGTTGCTGATTTACGCTATATATGATAAAGCAAGGATAATAGCTACTCTATTTATGAACCTACTCTAGGGCTACAAAATTTATAGCAGGTACATAATAATCTAGTGAGTCTACTGTAAAATTTTTATAGCCATAGCTAACACCAATTTACCACAAAAAAATCCTACCATTATTAATCTACATAATACTAAGCTCTTTAGTTTGAATTTATGAACCTAACATTGTCACAGCTAACTGTAATCTAACTATACTAACAAGTAGATGGTATTTTTGTGAACCTAACAAATTTGGTTTCACTATTTTTGGACATCTACAAGATTTACTATCATTTTCAAAGTTATGTTCGAAACTATATTGAATAAATCTTCAATAATTCACTGAAATAGGAAAACCGAATCCCTTCTTGCGCGGCCCGCTTCTGAACGGCTCGACCCACCCCCAAACGCCTGCGCTCTCACCCACATAGTGCACCAGCGTGGACCAGCGTGGCACGGCCCACACGCGCCAGCGGCCCACGGAGGGAAGACCCACGCGCGCCACATTAAGCAAAAGAGCCCTCGGATTCCAAACAATTGGAACCACAGTCCATTCCACTATTCCCTTCTCTCACTGACTCTAGTACTTAGCCCCTTGGGTTGCCTCATATTTACGTCGCAACGTCCCTGGCCGGACTTAATAGAGACCGTGACCCTCCCGCCTCACGCCGGTGAGCACGCACGTCCACGGCCTCGATTCTTACCACCGCGACACCCCTCAACCCATGCGCATCCGATAGAGGTACTAAACAGCCCGGTTGGTGATGCATAGAGGCATGGCCACGCACCCCGGCGGTGTTTGGCCAAGGTGGCGCCGATGCCGGTGAATAAACCTTGCCTAACGCCTCAACCACTACTCCTTAACCATCCACGAACTGCGTTAAACAATGCAGAAGTCCTAATTGAACCGCTACTACATTCAAGCGTGTCGACCATGAAAACGGCATCTACCCACGTTTGCCGGGGATGGCCACGTGCTCCGGTGAACGTCAGCCCTAATTGAGTTAACCAGCTACCCTAGGAGTAAGAGGGCCTCACCAGACACATGATGGATGGACTGGGTGAAGGCACAAGGCTCGACAAGATGGTCGGCCACGAAAACGGGGTGACTCTAGTTCCCAGCAAGCATGGCGACAGTGTGTCCAATGACCTATGGCTCCACCGGTGAAACCACTATACGAGCACGATCACCTAGTCAACCATTACGCAATGCACAACCTAATTAATACGGTGAAGCACCACATGATGCCCTGGCTGTGCGCCCGCTCTGGCGGCCATGGTGGACCATCGTGAGGGGAATGCCCCGCCTCACCTCACTGTAGGCCGAACGAATGCCAGGATGACTTCACTCGAAAGCTAACTATCCGAGCTTGTAGTGTGCACAATTAATTGGAAAATGGTGGAGTGTTGTGAGGCCAATTGTAGGGGCATCGCCTATGGACTTATGGCGGCCGGCGATGGCAAAAATTCAAATTGGCGCCCCTCCCTTGTACCACCGCAATAGTGGCTAGTTAGGCATGATGTTGTCCTTCCACTCGACCACCAGATGTGCTCGGTACAAAGAAAGGGGGCCAGCGCATCGATTTTGCTTTGGCGCGTCTTGGCCGGCCAGTGACCTTCCAGGCGACATGACTGGCACTTTTGGCTTGGCCTCACGTGTAAGTGTGAGAACGAGGCAAGCAGGGCAAGCCCACGTGCGTGCACAACCGACATCAATGGGAGTAGTAGTAGGATGGTAGTGCTGGCTGGTGTGTAGTGCGAGCATTGCCATGTAACGATGAGCAGTAGCCTCGAGTGGATGTGTAGGAGGAAGGGCAGAGTAGCTAGGCATGGTGGGGCCCAGCACACGCATGTGCCGTGTGCCAGCGCACGGCAGCTAGAGACCCTAGTCGGCAGCATAGAGCCAACACGTGGGTGTGCATGCATAGGCGCGACGGTGGCCAGTGTGGGAGCGTACGCGGCATGCCAAGGTAGCAACGTGGTACGGCTAGTAGGGCGAGGACAGTGGCAGGGATAGCCAGTGCAGCGGCCTGCGCAGGGTGTGCCCGCACAAGCGCGACAGTGGCGACACGGTCGGTATGGCAGCGTGCTAGGCATGCCAGCGTAGTAGTGCCAGGCTGAACAGGGCGGTGACCGCACACCCAAGCGCTGGCATGACTCAAGAGACTTTTCCCTGTGTGCCCTTATAAAAGATCGTAATTCCCTGTGTGCCCCTGAAAAAATTCAGCGGTCTTCAGCGCCACTACTTCAACTTTTTCGTGTCATCCATGCCACTTCCGTCAGTTTGGGCTCTAACACCGTTAAACTGCAGGTGTGAAAAGATGAAAATGCCCTTAAGTTCAAATATGTTATTAATTTTTTTTTGAGCATCTTAACGACTTCAAATGAAAAAACTCAAAACTAGAAAGTTGTAGATCTCGTCGAGATCTATAATTTTCATATAATTTTTTTTTCATTTAATTTCGCAAAAAAAATAATATGATTTTTCTAAGATATATTAATCATATCAAATCATATTTTTTTTGCGAAATTAAATGAAAAAAAATTATATGAAAATTATAGATCTCGACGAGATCTACAACTTTCTAGTTTTGAGTTTTTTCATTTGAAGTCGTTAAGATGCTCAAAAAAATTAATAACATATTTGAACTTAAGGGCATTTTCGTCTTTTCACACCTGCAGTTTAACGGCGTTAGAGCCCAAACTGACGGAAGTGGCATGGATGACACGAAAAAGTTGGAGTAGTGGCGCTGAAGACCGCTGAATTTTTTCAGGGGCACACAGGGAATTACGATCTTTTATAAGGGCACACAGGGAAAAGTCTCATGACTCAACCCATGGATTGCATGGTTTTTAAAGCCATTCAAAAACTCAAACCCAATGATTCAAGAGTCCAACCAGCTATTTTACACTCAAGAGGGTACCTAGGGCTATTGAACTAAACCAAAGCATCATGCCACCTCTTAACCCGATCGCTCTACAAAAATTGCCGAACATGGCTTCGTCGACCCATTTATAGACTTACGCAAAACGACTAAACTTCGAACGGTTTCGCGTCAAATTCCATTTCTGAGCTACTTGATATACTAGCTAGCAAACCTTGTCCTTGATCGCACGTATTTCATCGTTGCCTACTAAGTTCGTACTACAAACTTTATCAAAGTTCGCATAAACGTTCTATAGCATTTTTGTTCGATAAAAATTCACTTAGAACCCTAAACGATATAAAGAGACATGAAATGTAACATTTGTTTCTTATTTTAGATGAATGTTTCAAGTGCCGTGCATTGCTGGTGTATTACACACAAATTTGATGCTCATATAGTGTTTAGCAAAAACTGTACAATGTAACACTGAGGGTGTTATAGTTAGCTCCTCCCAATCAATGTACCGCATCTCATAATCTTGGACTTCCTGCTGTTGAAGATGATAGAGATATAGAAATTGGAATGAAAAACATTCCAAAACCTATAGTCAACACCAAGATCCTTTGCCACCTCATATGGGTTTTCTAATCTTGCATCTTCCACCATCTTTTGCTTACCCATATAATCAACAAATGGATGATGATGAGTATCATTTGCCCTCTTTTCCACCACATCCTCCTCATAATCTCTGAGATAGGAGATAGGAAGGATCAAACTCATCAAGATGTGGTGGAGTCTCCAGACATGCATTGGGAGGAATGACACGTCCAGCCATCTCCAAAGCTTCCTCTTGCTGAATCTGCTCATCTCTGCTCCCCCTGCCTTTGACATCTCAACTAGAGCTAGCTACACCTCTACTGCTGCCTGTTGCCTACTGCCCCTCTTCCTTGGTGATAGGGTTGCTTCTCTCTGGCAATGTCATGCTTCCTGTTGACCCTCTGATCATCATCTCCTCCAAAGGCCATCTATGCCAAAGAATAAATCCAAATGAGAAACTTTACAAATGGGGGGGGGGGGTAGAAGAACACTTGTGAAATAGTTTGAATAGGCAAGATGATTCAAATCTTGAGCTAGGGAAGCAACCCGAATAGAACTATGTCAGGTGGTGCGGCACTGCCGCACCTGGTGCTTCAACTAGGTCATGGCCAGTTTCTTCTTGCTTACTCAAACTACTTCTCAAATACTCTTCTAGACCATCATACAATCTCAAAGCATATAGATTTAACAAGACAATGAAGTTATGCAATAGATAGGTAAGATAACAACATGATTAGGTCAGTAATGGATATGGTAAATGAACCCAATCACTACAGAGTATCATCGATGGAATGTTGATGTAGACTGCAAGAAATGCAGTTCTAGCTTGCGGCACTGCCACACCAATTTGGAGCACTGCCGCATGGGCTGGTGACACTCACTTAATAAATCTCTATTTTGATTCAATTTCTTCATCAAATCCACTTCTAATCCAATTATCCTATTACTAGAAAGCATAGTCTAACATAAGTCGAACTCCATTGCATAGATCGAGGAAGATTTAGGGTTTCACCTTTGTTCACGTGGATTGGAGAGGGAAGAAGAGAAATGGATCGGCACAGGAGCACCAACAGTTATGGGGACCGGGATCCCGATCTTTCGTCAGGTAGAGGTATCTATCGTTGTGGCGGAGAATGACACACCGATATGGCTTCAGATCAAAAGATCGAACCCTACAATCTTAGCACCACAACTCCTCTAGTTATCAATTGAGACATGGATCTGATTGACCTCACCAAGAAGGCTAATCCCGACCTACGCAATGAAGAACACAAGCAAGAACAAGAAAGAAAATAACCAAATTGCAGATGAATGATTAATCTCATGAAGTTGGGGTCTCACAAACTGATGAACGGTGAAACTGTTGATAGATTAATCTAAGCAAAACCAAAAACCTAATGATGGTGGAGGCGTATGATTATAAAGATCTTAGGGTTGTCGCCTACCCTAGATGCACCCCCCTAACAGGCTCAAAGATGATACATGGCCCATTGGACCAAATACGGTGATGCAACACCTAGACAGATCTAGATGCTGACTTGTTTCGACAATTCCTATGGATTCCGAAGAGCTTTTGATGTGAGACTACTTGCATTGGCTTCCTTATCAAATTAGATTTCCAACCATATGTGCATCATCAAAAACAGAGTCTAGATGCGTCTTGGGTGACCAGTTTAGGGCAGACTAGTCCTGGAGGCTGATGCAAACTCGAAATCCTGTTGGACCGGGCCTCCGGTTTTTGTTGGACGTTCTTGCTGGTCATCATCGCCTCCGCCTCTTCCTCTAACTCCCTGATCACCCTCTCCAATGTTCCTAAGCAAGATAACATCAATAGGTAGTAGTCTATTCTAAAAAATATGAAAAGGATCGTTAAGAACAAGCTCACCTCTAAATTGAGTTGACGCATTCGAGCTCGGGTCATTGGACCGGGTCATTGGACCTTGCATGACGGTTGGAGGATCAGTAGGTACATACAAAGGAGTGATGTCCTCATCATCCTCCCCCTCTTGAAACTGATTCATCCTCGACTCAAGCTCATCTTCTTCTCCCAAATAAGGCTTCAAATCTGTAATGTTAAAGGTGGGACTAACCCTGAACTCGGGTGGCAACTCAAGTTTGTAGGCATTATCATTTATTTTCTCAATTATCTTATAAGGACCAGCTTCTCTTGGCATTAATTTAGACTTATGCAGCTTAGGAAATCTATCTTTTCTCAAATGTAACCAAATCAAATCACCTAGTTCAAGTTGAATTTCTTTTCTACCTTTACTACCAGCAATTCTATACTTTTTATTCATTCTTTCAATATTTGCTTTAGTTGTTTCATGCAACTTACAAATGAAATCAACACACTCTCTAGCATCACTATGTGTTCTCTCAGTGGTAGATAAAGGCAAAAGATCAATAGGAGCATGGGGGTTAAAACCATACCCTACCTAAAAAGGACTTACCTTGGTGGTGGAATATTCTGTCCTGTTATATGCAAACTCCACATGCGGCAAACACTCTTCCCACATCTTCAAATTGCGCTTTAAAAATGCTCGCAACATGGTGGACAATGTTTAATTCACTACCTCAGTTTGCTCATCAGTTTGGGGATGACAGGTTGTAGAAAATAGCAGCTTGTCCCCAATTTATTCCACAAAGTGCACCAAAAATGACTCAAGAATTTTGCATCGCGATCTGAAACAATAGTAGAAGGCATACCATGCAAGCGAACGATTTCTTAAAAGAAAAGGTCAGCAATATGAATAGCATCACTCTTATGACAAGGAATAAAATGTGCCATCTTAGAAAAATGATCAACCACCACAAAAATACTATCCCTCCTCCTCTTAGTCCTTGGCAAACCCAACACAAAATCCATAGATATATAAGCCCAAGGAGTAGAAGGAATAGAAAGAGGCATATAGAAACCATGTGGGTTCAACCGCGACTTAGCTTTTTAACATGTGGTGCATCGAGCCACATACCGTTCTACATCTTGCCTCATCCTTGGCCAAAAGAAATGTGTGGACAACACCTCTGTCTTCTTGGCACCAAAATGTCCCATCAATCCGCCTCCATGTGCCTCCTACAACAACAAAAGATGAACGGAGCCAATTGGAATGCATAGGCTGTTAGCTCTAAATAAAAACCCATCATTGATCATAAACTTGTTCCATGTACGTCCCTCTCTATAATTTAGCAACATGTCCTTAAAATCAGGATCAAGCGCATATTGTTCTTTTATTTATTCAAGCCCAAAAATCCAACAATCAAGTTGAGACAGCAAGGTATATCATCTAGACAAAGCATTAGCTATCACATTATCCTTCTCTTTCTTGTGTTTGATAATATAAGGAAAAGATTCAATAAATTCAACCCATTTAGCATGCCTACGATTCAGATTATGTTGATAGCGAAGATACTTAAGCGATTCATGATCAGAATGAATAACAAATTCTTTAGGCCATAAATAATGATGCCACATCTCTAAAGAACGGACAAGTGCATACAATTCCTTATCATACATGGAATAATTCAGAACAGGGCCATGCAATTTTTCACTAAAGTAAGCAATGGGTTTACCATCTTGCATCAAAACACCCCCAATGCCAACTCCACTAGCATCACATTCTAGCTCAAAAGTCTTACCAAAGTTTGGAAGTTGCAGCAATGGTGCATGTGTGAGCTTGTCCTTCAAAGTGTCAAAGGACTCCTCATGTGCCTTTCCCCAATGAAACACCACCCCTTTCTTCGTCAACTCATGCAACGGGGCAGCAATGGTGCTGAAATCTTTGACGAAGCGGCGGTAGAATTCTGCAAGACCAAGAAAACTCCTCACCTATGTGACGGTTTGGGGAACCGGCCAGCTCTTTATGGCTTCAATTTTCATCTCATCCACCTCAATTCCCTGTGGAGTTACAACATAGCCAAGAAAAGAAACTCAATCCGTGCAAAAGATGCACTTTTCAAGGTTACCAAATAAACGTGCATCACGTAAAGCATTAAAAACAACACGTAAGTGATCCATATGTTCAACAAAAGACTTGTTGTAAATCAATATATCATTAAAGTAAACTACCACAAAACAACCTATAAAAGCTCTTAAAACCTCATTCATTAAGCGCATGAAAGTGCTAGGTGCATTTGTCAAACCAAAAGGCATTACTAACCACTCATACAACCCGAATTTGGTTTTAAATGTGGTTTTCTATTCATCCCCAAGTTTCATTCTAATTTGGTGGTAGCCACTTCGTAAATCAATCTTGGTGAAAATTATAGAGCCATACAACTCATAAAGCATGTCGTCTAGCCTAGGAATAGGATGATGATACCGAATAGTAATATTATTGATGGCTCTATAATCAACACACATACGCCAAGTTCCATCTTTTTTTGGAACCAATAGTACAGGAATGAAACAAGGATTAAGGCTTTCATGTACATACCCATGGTCCAAAAGGTCTTAGACTTGCTGCTGAATTTCCTTAGTCTCCTTAGGATTGGTTCGATAGGCAGCACGGTTTGGCAAGGTTGCTCCCGGAATCAAATCGATTTGATGCTCTATCCCTCTCATAGGTGGCAGCCCCGGGGGTATCTCAGCTAGAAAAAATTCCTCATACTCCTACAAAAGGTTAGTGATAGTAGGAGGCACCGAGCTAACAATATCATCAAGTGAAATCATAGCTCATTTGCATACCAAAGCATAGCAAATGTCATCATTAGAAATTTCAGCAAAGTCACATTTTGTTGCAAGCATAACACTACCCTTCAATTTAATCCCCTCGGCCTTAGAAATAGATGTAGACTTATCCTTTTTAGGTGGGAGAATAGAATTAGCAACTTGCTGATTTTTAGATTGAACATCATTTAATCTAGCATTGCGTTCTCTATCAGCTTGTACAATTTGAGCAGGGGTCAACGGTACCAAAGTAATTTTCTTTCCTTTATGCACAAAAGTGTATTTATTACTTCTACCATGGTGTGTAGCATCATTGTCATGTTCCCAAGGATGACCCAATAAGAGTGAATAGGCTTGCATAGGTATCACATCACAATCAATAGAATCAGCATAAGAACCAATGGAAAATGAAACTCTGCAAGTTTGTGTTACCTTTGCTTTTCTAGAATAATTTAGCCACTGAATATGGTATGGACGTGGGTACGGGCGTGTGGTCAAGCCAAGCTTCTTGACTAAATCAGAACTCACCAAATTATTGCAACTAGCTCCATCAATAATGACATGTGCTCGATGATTGCTAATGACGAAGAAAATCTAGAACAAGTTATGGCATTGTAGCTTCTCATGTTGCTATACTTGTGAGCTGAGCACCCGCTATACAATGATGCTCCTATAGGCCATCGTGGCCTCGTCACTAAGGACTTCGCCGTCCTCCTCATCTGTATCTTGGTCTTCTTCATCCTCAATGTCAGAGGTGCTGATGTAACCATCTTTTGTAGCAATATATGCCCGCTGACTTGGGCAGTCCTTCTCCACATGGCCAATGCCATGGCAGCGGTGGCACTGAATTCTTGAAGTGCGTCCTGTCAATGCAACAGATGAGGCACTCTTGGTAGGCACCTACAAATAATTTTTACCTAAATCTGAAGGTCGTGTGGGAGGTTCCTTAGGTGTAGCGGTAACTCCAGAGGCTGTTGGTCGCTTGCTCACTGGTGGAGGTGCCCGAAAGGTGGTTGGCTTGGTCAGCCCCAAAGATGGTGCCGAGCATGGCGTGTATGTGGTGCTGACCTTGCTCTTGCTCTACTGTTCACGCCCCTGCAATTCCTTTTCTACAAGCATAGCGAACTGAACAACTAGTTGACAGTGTTAAATTCTTTATAATAAAAAATGTCCTAAATCTCGTACCTCAAACCCGAATAGAAATGACAAATGGAATCTTCGTTCCCCTCCACAACACTACAACACATCAATCCCTTTTAGAGCTCACCATAGTAATCCTGTATAGATTTCTCTCCTTGTTCTAAACACATCAATTTCTTACACAAGTCTCTATGATAAGAAGGAGGAACAAAACGATCACGCATAGCTATCTTAAGTTCTTCCCATGTACCAGGTAAAGCATCCTATGTAGCTAGCCCATTCCACCAAATAATGGCAAAGTCCTTAAATGCACTAGTAGCTTGTCGAACTCTATGATGCTCAGGCACAAGGTGGGCACTAAACTTTTGCTCTACTATCATCTCCCAATCAAGATATCCCTCAGCATCATAATGACCCAAAAAAGATGGTATTGTGAACTTAATCTTAGCATAAGGATCATCGGGCACACGATGATTATTACCTTGATGGTGGTGGACACCACCCATACTTGTCGTGTTGCGGCAAAAATGTCATCGTAATCTTGCTTGATGGAAGGCTGCTCAATCTATGTTCCTAGTGGCATCATGCACCATGTCTTCTGGCAAGAGACCATCGATGTTGTTGCTGGAGACATCATTGTTGACCGCCACCAAGGTTTCCAACTCAGTAACCTTGTCGGTTAGTGTGGAAATTCATTTATCCAATCTCTCCATGCTATTGCCAATGTTGAGTTCAATGAGTGCGTCAGTGACGGCCTTCCTAATGGCCTCATTCATCCTTTTTTGGGCATTCTCTACAGTAGCTTACAGTTGCTCTTGGCTGACACACTCGTTGAAATCCTTGGGACTGTTATCTCTAGTCTGATCACCTCCTGCCATTGTAAACACAAAAACAGGACCAAACGGTGAAAGTTATCCCTACCAAATGACTACGTGGTTGCAGTGGTGTCACTTTTCATAGCAAGTGGAAGCGTCTTACCAAGCTCTTACAAAGTTCTTACCAACACAAGCAGTGGGTGGTACAACTGACGGCTGGTTCGTGATACCTATGAGGCAGTGGTACCGAGATTATAAGGGCCTTTTTCTGTACTGATCTGAAGAGTTTGTGGAGCTTGGAAGGCACACAAAGAATAATATGTATATTTGGCACACAAGTCAGTAATAGAAAGTAATGCTAAATTATAGTCCAAAGTACTTGTTCTCGTTGCTGGTCTAAAATGTTCCAATTGCCAGGTGTGTGACAATTAAGTATGGTGGATAGCAAGGTGCCAGGTGTGTGAAAAACAAGTATGGTGGATAGCAAGAGCAATACAAATAAAGAACCAAACAACACAAGCTAACACAGCTCACTTTGGCCTTCTCTATGTGCTCCTTTAGATATTGTTCCTCTTTTGCCCCTCTCTTTTTTCTATTTTTTGGGCTGTCATTGTTTTTTTGGGAAACTTTGACTTTTTCTTTTTATTTTTTTGATATTTTGTTTCCACTTAGGAGCACAAAATAAGTAAGCACAGAAAATATGAGCTTAAACAAGTGAAAGGCGTGGCCTGTGGAAATTTCAGAAGACATGCTAAAAATTGACAAAAAGCTTGTGACCATGAAAAGAGGATCTTGTGACTAGTTTTTGGAAATAAATTTTTTTGACCCTAGTAAGCTTGGGGACAAACAAATCTAATTTTTTTTTATCGATTTTGATATATGGAACGTCAAAATCCGAGTTCGTATGTGGAAATTAGACCAGTTTTACGAACTGACTCTGAATTAGAGGACAAAACAGGAACAATGCGCGCAAAATTGGCCACGGTAGCAAGGATTTGATGGAAACGATGGGGAAAACACACGAACTGGACTCTAACATGACCTAACTAGCAACAAGACCTCAACCAGGACACAGACTCAACACGACGGACTCTAAAACTGAAATATGCAAAGGCTATGACGCGGAAGATTCTAGGATAGGAAAAAAACGAGTATGGCACTAGACTATGGGACGAATGCGAAACACTCAAAACTAGGGGATAAATATGAACCTAATAGTATACCTTAGCTCTAATTACCACTTTATGGTGACGGGGATCATGATCTTCCATCAAGTAGAGGTATCTATTGTTGTGGTGGAAAATGACATACCGATCCTGCTTTAGATCGAAAGATCGAACCCTGCAATCTTAGCACCACAACTCCTCTAGTTATCAACCGAGGCACGGATCCAGTTGACCTCGCAAAGAAGGCTAATCCCTGCCTATGCAACGAAGAACACAAGCAAGAACAAGAAAGAAAACAACCAAATTGCAGATGAATGATTAATCTCACAAAGTTGGGGTCTCACAAACCAATGAATGGCGAAACTGTTCTTGACAGATTAATCTAAGCAAAACCCAAAACCTAATGATGGTGGCGGCATATTATTATAAAGGTCTAAGGGTCATCACCTACCCTGGACGCGCCCCCTAATGGGCTCAAAGACGATACATGGCCTATTGGACCAAATACAGTGATGCAGCACCTAGACAGATTCTGGATGCTAACTTATTTTGACAATTCCCATAGATTCCGAAGAGCTTTTGACATGAGACTACTTGCATTGGCTTCCTTATTAAATTGGCTTTCCAACCATATGTGGATCGTCGAAAACAGAGTACGGTTGCGTCCTGGGTGACCAATTTAAGGCAGACTGGTCCTAGAGGCCGAGGCAGACTCGAAATCATGTTGGACCGAGCCTCTGGTTTTTGTTGGACGTCCTTGTTGGTCATCATCACCTCCACCTCTTACTATAAGTCCCTCATGACCCTCTCCAATGTTGCTAAGCAAGATAACATCATTAGGTAGTAGTCTATTCTCAAAACTATGAAAAGGATCACTTAAGAACGAGCTCACCTCTAAATTGAGTTGACACATTCGAGCTCGGGTCATTGGACCGGGTCATTGGACCTTACATAATGGTTGGAGGATCAGCGGGTACATCTGAAGGAGTGATGTCCTCATCAAACAGCCACCGGCAAAGTAGGAGAGAGCCGGCGGACGATGCGGCACTAACGTAGGGCAGCATCGTGGCTAGGCGACGACGCAGGCAACGTGGGAAAAGAGAAAGTGGGGCATCTGTGTTGGGTGAGTGAGAGAGAAAGGGAGAGTAACTACAGGGCCCGATGGATAAGGGAAGAGAAAAAGGGCCCCACAATTACTGCCATTGTGACCCAATTTTTAGATGACATTCAAAATACGACATTGTCACGGCCTATACGCGGCACTGCTGCAGAGTGGCACTGCCACATCCTAGGCGCGGTACTGCCGCATCCCGCAATGGCAAAGATTTAGCTACAACTAAATAGCTCTACATATATAGGATATGGACACATATCTCTAGCATATTATGATCAGCAACAGATAAACAATACAAGCCATGATCATAACACACTAGTTCTTTTCATAACACCTTTTGAAACACTTGAATTAAATCTTTCCAAACCTTTTGCCTAGACACTAGTAGATCAATCAAAGGTGTGCTATAGTTCAAACCACGTTACGAGAATCAAGTATATTTAGCTCACTACGCAAAGCACAAAACCTTGACTCATTGAGAGGCTTAGTGAAGATATCGGCTAGTTGCTTTTTGGTGCACACATGGTGAATTTTGATATCTCCTTTGGTTTCATGGTCTCTCAAGAAATGATGTCGAATGTCTATATGTTTGGTTCTTGAGTGTCTTACAGGATTGTCTGCAAGCTTTATGGCACTTTCATTGTCACACAATAATGGGATTTTGGTAAAGCAACATCCAAAATCTTGAAGGGTTTGCCTCATCCAAAGTAGTTGAGCACAACATGCACCAGCTACAACATAGTCAGCCTCGACAGTGGAAAAGGCTACACAATTTTGCTTTTTAGAACTCCAAGACACTAGGGACCACCCAAGGAATTGACATGTCCCCGAAGTGCTTTTTTGATCTACTTTGCAGCTGGCATAAACAGAATCCGAATACCTAAGTAGATCGAATTTAGAGACCTTAGAATACCACAAGCCAAGGTTAGGATTGTGTACTAAATATCTCAAGATTCTCTTAATGGCCACCAAGTGGCACTCTTTTGGGTTGGCTTGAAATCTAGCACACATGCACACATTAAGCATAATATCAAGCCTAGATGCGCACAAATATAATAGAGAGTTGATCATGGAATGATATACCTTGGTGTCCACGGCTTTCCCTTCATCATTAAGATCAAGATGTCTATTGATTGGTATGGGAGTTTTGATAGGCTTGGCATTCACCATGTCAAACTTCTTGAGCATATCATGGGTGTACTTCGTTTGGCTAATAAAAGTTCCATCCTTCACTTGCTTGATTTGAAACCCAAGGAAGAATTTCAATTCACCCATCATGGACATCTCAAATCTCTTGGTCATTATCCTACTAAATTCCTCACAAAAAGTATGATTAGTACTACCAAATATTATGTCATCGACATATATTTGGCACACAAAGATATCTTTACCAACTTTGCGAGTGAAAAGAGTAGGATCAGCTTTTCTATTTCAAAGCCTTGTTTAAGCAAGAATTCCTCATGCTCTTGGTGCTTGCTTAAGCCCATAGAGCGCCTTTTGGAGTTTGTGGACATGGTTGGGGAACTTAGGATCTTTGAAGCCCGGTGGTTGCTCAACATAGACATGTTCTTGAATAGGGCCATTAAGGAATGCACTCTTCATGTCCATTTGATATAACTTGAAATTATTATGAGCGGCATAGGCTAGAAGCATTTAGATTGCTTCAAGACTTGCCACTGGTGCATATGTTTCTTCAAAGTCCAAGCCCTCTACTTGAGTGAAGCCTTGAGCAACCAATCTTGCCTTGTTCCTTGTCACCATGCCATTTTCATCTTGCTTGTTGCGGAAGACCCACTTGGTGCCAATCACGTTCGTCTTGGGTCTTTCCACCAAAGTCCAAACATGATTCCTCTCGAAGTTGTTTAGCTCTTCTTGTATAGCCATCACCCAATCTTCATTGTCAAGTGCTTTCTCTACCTTGAGAGGCTCCAAAGAGGAAACAAACAAGTAATATTGATAGAAATTTGCTAAATATGAACGAGTCAATACCCCCTTTCGAAGACTCCTAAGGATGTTGTCAACGGGGTGATGCCGTTGTATTGTTTGTCTTAGTCTTGACTGATCAATGCCTTCTTGTTCATCTTCTGAGCCTTCATCTTCTTCTTGCTCAAAGACTGGTTGTAGGTTTTATCCATGAACTAGAGTTGAATTAGCTGCTGGTGATTGGGTAAGTGTGGCACTGCTGCTTTGAGGTGCGGCACTACCACATGCAGAAGTTGTAGTAGGGGTCTGTGTTGGCATTTGTTAGCGTCACCACTAGGATTTGTGTTTCCTAGCAATGGCACCAGAAATGCCTTGACAATATTTCTAAATGCATATAGAAATATTCCGCAACTGCATGGATATATCGTTGTAGCATTTCACCCAGAAGTATTCGGGTATCGTTCATTTATATTTTCCCAAAGGGATGCATGGTGTAAAAGTCTCTAGTAGGGACATGGTCAAGATAACATGACTATATAATAGACCAAAGTTCATAACAAGGGTAAGCCAGGATAAATATTGGATACTATGACACACAAACTCAAGCCAATCTCAAGGATAAAGATAAAAGAAAGAATAAAGAATAAAAGAATATACCTAAACTAGAGCAGGCTTATCTTGTATAACTATGTTAAAATGAGCAGATAATCATACAAATACATGAATTTCTAAGGTTAGAGATCTAAGTTAAGATAGCTTTGGTCACTATAAACTTACTTTAGGCACCGGAGATCACCTGGTCTGCCAAGCGATGCCGACCTACAGCTCTACGTCGAACCCAAATGTGGGGGATTTTAAGGGATGGACAAGGTTGTTACCACCTACCGCCTACCCCTCAACTGTGGGGAATGAGGCAAACGAAGGTAACTTCTAGTATAGACACCATGTCTATGCTTTTGGTTACTACTCTAGCGTCGGCTAGGAACATCTGTCTTTATCAGGAGTCCTCTACTAGAGCATCCACCACGGGGACGGACGATGAACCCACAAGAATATAATGACCAAAACTAATCTTAAAGTAGAATTCACTACCTCAATTTAGGTCTTGGTTCAAACATATATGTTGTATGAAAGATTAAGCACAAAGTTCTATATGTTAAACTAATAACAAAAGAACTTAGCTCTAATTCATAAGCAGAGCTATATTGATAATATGAGAGCAAAAACATAGAAGAATTCTCAATATTATTCATACCAAGAATACTCCATGGTTCAAGCTCTCCAATGAAGCTTCTTGCCTAACTCCAACAAAACTACTAAAAATAGTAAAAGAATACAAGTGGAGGGAGAGAGAGGCTCTTGAATTATGGTGTGAGAGCCCTCTCCATCTATTTGTAGCCTTGGCATGGTTGGTTTGGAGGAGATTTCCATGCATGCCCACATGCAACCATCATGGAGGCACCACCAGGAGATGCCATCTAGAAGGAGGAGGCGGTTGGTGCCCCTAGGGACCCATGTGTGGCCTCCCTGCCACCGCCTTCTACATGGCGGTTTGTTGTTGGGCTAGGAGCGCAGCCATGCCAATGGTTGGCCCAGATTGGATGGGTAGTTGGGCCTCTCTCTTTATTTGCTTATTTTGCGCTTTCCTGATTGTGCATTTTGACTCTATTCCCATGCATTTCTTATATGTGTCCTGCAAAACAATGATTCTCCAATACATGTGGAACTAGTTCAATATAAGTAACATATGTGTGTGAGATATACTAGTTCTCTTCTTTTTTGTGTCTTATTTGGAGGTTGAATTTGGTTGATAAGGACTGCCAACAAGATCCCCCAAGCTTACCCCTTGCTCATCCTGAGCAAGAGCTAAGACATTGGTTGTTGATCAGGAGTTGCTTCAATGCCAGTTGCCATTCACAAGTACCATGTCTATAATGAAGTATTCTTCCTTGATTTAAATAAGTTGGCATTTTATCCACCATTTTACCTTGATCCCTGTGGGGCTTGTTGCTTTTCCAAGTTTTGGGCAGTTGCAAGATAGAATGGTTTCACAGAATCGCTAGTCATGCCTTCCTTGATCGACTTTCTTTCTGGAGGTTTTAAGAGTTTTGTAAAATAAAAGTAAGTTCCTTAAATGATTCACTCGATCGCTCAATGTGTATAGTCCTCACCAAAGACTTTTGATTGCCATCTTTTCATCCTACACTCTAATAGGCTTTTTGTGGAGTTTTCGGTAGGAATGAAAAAGAGGCATATTTGCATCACATGATATTGCTGAGTCAAAAACTAGATCCAAGGAGATGCAAGTCATACACTTTGATCAAGAAGTGCAAGTGTGTGGAATTTTAAAATCTTCCTAATTATAAATATTGTTGTACTCCTTTGAACAAGACTCTCTCTATTTTGATGATTGCCTTTTATTTTGAAAGTATGGGCTATCTTTCTTTTTTCATGCTTTTTTAGCATGGGATTATTCATGCTCTTTGGCAAGGATTCTTTTTCCTCTCATGCTCTTTTGGCATGGATATTTTCTCTCTTTTTTTCTTGTTTTTTTAGCATAGCCCATACTTTTTTTGGCATATGAAAACTTTAGAGAGAGAGACTCATGATACATGGATGGTATTTATTTTGGTGGACAGAAAAACTTCATGTTTTTGCGTAACTCTCAGTGTAAGAGTCAGCATATTATTTGTGGGTGTACGTGAATCTTGATCATGGGTGCATGACGAGAATCTCAACAAGGGTCACAATAGTTTGACAAAGCTCAATGTGAATACAAGCAGCGTATGACTAAGGTTTTATTGCATTTGTATTATGTCATATGGCCTTGGTAGGAATTTATAATCATTAAGGAACTTTTCATTTTTTAGCAAAAATAAAACTCCAGGTGTCAAGTTTCTCTTAGAACAAAATCATAGTAAATTCCATTCGTACCATATCATAACTTGGAACAACTTAGAAAAGGATCATGTGTTTGCAACCCACAAGTTTCAAGTTTTAGGATGAGATATTTTTAGCCAACAAATTTAAATCTTGGGGAATACTAAGTTATAAACTAGGCACAGATGAATTATAAGACAGAGCAACTATTCATCATTTCAACGAAGGAGAAACTAAACAATCTTACTTACATATGAGAGTGGAATAAATATATTTTTTATTATATATTTTTTAATTTTATTTAAATTTTATAATGTTTTGATTTTTTAAGTAATGCAAGAAAATAAATGCAATATACTCAATAAAAGATATAACATACCTCTATGGGAGTCCTCCCCCAAGCTAGCCCAAAGTCTACAACCCTTCGGCTGCTTTTATTAAAATGCAGAGGCAAACTCGAGGGTTGATTTTATTTATTTTTTATTATTATTATCATTGTTATCATTATTATTGTTGTTTTTTTAATCAAGGGTCACCAAACATTTTTTTCATCTATGTTGTCATCTCAAAGACTTACCCTCATGAAGTTGATACATTCCTACAAGGGTTTAGCCCATATGATCAATGAAAATCTATACTAGCAGTTTTGGTTCAAAAAAATTAAACTAGACACTATGTCTAATTTGATCAAGGTAGGCTATTTAACCTAAACACCATGCTTGAATTAAAAAGCCTATAGAAACATGATCATGACATCCAAACTTCAAACTAAGCACCATGCTTAATTTAAAAGATGTATAACCAATACTCCTAAACCAAAACATGCCGGTATAGAGAGAGGAAGCATGAAAGGATAAACAAGAATCATCCAACGGAGGTGAAACATTAAATAGTGAACAAGAGAACCATAGGTTTTTATTCTTATTTCTCTTCTTTCTCTCATTTTTTATTCAAGATAGCGGAAAGTGGTGAGAGTGCAAGATACATGTTACCTTGTGGGGATCCTCCCCCAAGCTAGCTCAAAGCATGAGATCTGGGGTTGTACCCCTATGCTTTTTGGCTTTCCTTGCATGGTTAGGATATGGTAGATCACGAGTGGACTTACCATCCCTTATGATTACCACATTCACATTTTCAACTAAAATCTTGGGTTGCCCCAAGATATTTTCAAGATCATATGCAGAAATTGTAGTGGCTATTTGGGCTAGTTGGGTTTCAAATATTTTATTTGCATTCTGTTGGGCCGTAAAACCCAACGTGGCCCACCCTCACATGTCACACACACACATGGCACACCAGAGTCTAGAGGCTTTTGCTCAAAAAAAAGAGAGTCAAGAGCCACCTCTATTGCCTGGTGCGGCGGCGTAGCTCCCCATAATCCACCGGCCACCACCCATGGAGATGGAGCTGCTGTGACCCAGTGCCAAGAGGAGGAGATCTGAGGACCTCACAGCTGATGAGCCCCAGCCGTGGGCAATGGAAGCCACGGAGGCGACCAATCTCGGACCTACAACCCACACCAAAGAACCACTGCTATCGTCTGAAGCTGCTGGTGGTGGTGGTGGTGGTGGCAGCGGCGGCGGCGGTGAGGACGATGACGTTGACCGCATTAGTGGCCTCCCCGATGCCGTCCTCGATGAGATAGTTTAGCTTCTCTCCACTAAGGAAGCCGGTCACACCCAAATCCTCGCCTCCCGGTGGCGCCACGTCTGGCTTGCCTCACCTCTCATCCTCGACGGCATAGACCTCTACACCAAGCCCTTGGCCTACAACCACGATGCTGAGAAGTTTACTGCCACCAACCAGGCCCTCGCAAGCGTGGTCTCCCTCATCCTCTCCACCCACCTGGGCCCCGGCCACCGCTTCTGGGTCCTGCCACACTTTCTCCAGAACCGTCCTACCACCGTGGACACCTGGCTCAGCTCCTCGGCGCTTGTCAACCTCCAAGAGCTTGATTTCTAGGAAGGGAAAGATATGATATATAGGTATATGCAGCCCTCTCCGTTGGCACTGCCACCTACCTCTACTTTTTGGTTCTTGGCTACCCTCCGAGTTGCTACCTTTGGCAAATGCGAGCTCCCAGATAGCTCAGTGAAAGGGATTCACTTTCCCCAACTCAAGCAGCTCAACCTTGAAGATGTTAGCATCTCTGAGGGCTCACTGCATACCATCATTTCCAGCTGCCCTGTCCTAGAGTGCCTACTGCTTAAAGGCATCTTTGGGGTTGTCTCCCTCCAGATTAGTTCCAATAGCATCAGAAGCATTGGCGTGGGCGCTGATCATCTTAGAGACAATCTCCAGTTCTTACAGGATGATGTAGACAAGGCCCAATCTTCCGAAAGGTATGATAGCATCAATTGGTGGAGACTCGACGTTCATGATCTAGGCTTTGAACCAAGACTGATTCATAACCCACAACCATTACACCACTGCTCCGTTGGTTATCAACCACACAAATGCGATTGACCTCGCCGAGAAGGCTTTCCTGCAAGCGAATCAAGAACACAAGCAAGAACAGGATGAACGCAATTTGAAATTGCAAATAAATATGAGGCTTATGATAACGAAAAGGAGTTCAAGTCTTTATTCAAAAGGACTAATCGCCACAGGCGAACAAGATCAAGAACTGGGGCTCTGGTTCACGGCAAGCAGCCTTGGTGGCACAATTGCAGCAAAACGATGTCTGTTTCACAAGAAAATCAAGAACTAAACAAAACCCTAAACCCTAAGGAGAGTGATGGCTGATATTTATAGAGTCTTGGGTGTCACCCCCTAGATGCACCCCCTAATGGGCCCAAACACGATACACGGTCCAACGGACCAAAAGACGGTGTCGCAGTACCCTGGTAGATTCTGGATGTTGAATTGTTTCAACAATTCCTGTTGATTCTGAAGGTATTTTGATGTGAGACCACTTGGATTGGCTTCCTTATCAAATTAGCTTTCCAACCATATGTGGATCGTTGAAAATAGAATCCGGATACGTCTTGGGTGACCAGTTTAAGGTAGACTGGTCCTAGAGGCCGAGGCAGACTCGAACTTGAGTTGCTTTGGGCCTCCACCTCGGGGATTCGAACTGAATTAGCCTCGGACCTCCTTCTTGACTTGGACACCCTTGCTGGCCTCCTACCCCTCCATACCATGCACCAAACATGGTCATATGCATGGGTGTCATGTCCTCATCACAGGAAGTCATAATTGTCGATGCCCCTTGTCTTGAAAGATTTTTCTGTCTTGGTGCATATAAGCCAACCAGTTTAACTATAATCTCCACACCTAAACTAGAGACCATAGGGTGTGTTAATGATGGATGGTTTGGTCATCCCAGGCTTGTGCTTGGCACCACATCTATTCAGGTAGCCATGGCATTTTGTTTTCTTCCCATGAAAAGGCTGCTGAGTTTTGTTTTCTACCATAGAGATTTTCATAAACTCTGCCTATGTTGTCTCAACATAGCAGGTCCTAAGCCCTGCTAAAGGAGGAGGGCTATGATAGGCGTGGTGAGCTAATGTTAAATCTAGCCATTCTAATGGAGATGAAACCCAAAAGAAAATCATTGGGGCGTAACCCTCTTAGCGACGCGCCATATTAGAACCCGGGTATGGTGTTAAATGGGAAAGGGCCGGGTCAGCACCCTTGGTGATGCGCCATGTCGCGACCTAGGCATGGTGTCAAGTGAGCAAGGATCGGGTCATGGCTTCCTTAGTGGCACGCTACATCGGCGCCCAGGTGTAGTGAAAAATGAGCAAGGGTCTTCACATCTGAGTCGATGGGTGTGAAGGGTAAGGAAGCTAGCCAAACCAACTAGGATCTGTTTAGGTAGTTGGAATGTAGGGTCGATTATAGGTAAGTTAAGAGAATTAGTTGATACCGTGACTAGGAGGCATGTAAATATATTATGCTTTCAAGAGACTAAATGGAAGGGTCAGAAGGCGAAGGAGGTGGACAATACAGGTTTCAAGCTTTGGTACATAGGGATAGTCGCCAATAGAAATGGAGTAGGAGTTTTGATTGATAAGACCCTTAAGAATAGTGTGGTGGGAGTGAGAAGGCAAGGAGATAGGATTATCTTAGTCAAGCTTGTCATTGGTGATATGGTCTTGAACATAATTAGTGCATATGTTCCCCAAGTAGGCCTCGACGAGAGTGCTAAGAGACAGTTCTAGGAAGACTTAGATGGCCTAATTAGAGTTGTACCTAGTAGTGAGAAGCTTTTTATAAAAGGATATCTTAATGGGCATGTAGGTACTACAAGCGCAGGTTTTGAGGCAGTTCATGGAGGTTTTGGGTATGGTAGTAGGAATCAGGAGGGGGAGGAAGTTCTGGAATTCATGGTAGCTTTTGACCTGATGATAACCAACACTTTCTTTAGAAAGAGAGAATCTCATCTAGTGACCTTCAGTAGAAGACAATACTCTAGCTAGATTGACTTTGTCATTGCAAGAAGAAAGGACAAACGAGCATGCTTGGGTTGCAAGGTGATACCAGGGGAGTGTGTTGTTTCTCAACATAAGCTTTTGGTGGTAGACTTTCGTTTTCAGGTGCGTGCCTGTAGGGATAAACAAGCTAAGATTGAAAGAACAAAGTGGTGGAAACTGAAAGGGGAGATGTTAGAGGTATTCAGGGAAAGGGTTATCAAAGAGGGCTCTTGGAAGGAAGAAGAGGACATAAACAACATGTGGGAGAAGATGGCAACCAACATTCGGAAGGTGGCCTCAGAGATGTGTGGAGTAACCAAAGGAAGTGGAGGCGAGGCTAAAGATACTTGATGGTGGAACGAGGAAGTCCAAAGGGCTTTTAAGGAGAAGAAAGAATGCTATAGATGCTTGTACCATGATAGGAGTGTGGACAACATAGAGAAGTACAAGGTGGCAAAGAAGACTACAAAGCGAGCAGTAAGTGTGGCAAAGGGTAGAGCGTACGAGGATCTTTACCAACATTTGAGTACGAAGGAATGAGAGAAGGACATTTATAGGATGGCTAGGGTTCGTGAGAGAAAGACAAGGGACTTCAACCAAGTTAAGTGCATTAAAGATGAAAGGGGGCATCTCTTGGTGAAGGAGGATGAGATCTGACATCGATGGCTAGAGTATTTTGACAAATTGTTCAATGGTGAGAATATGGACACAACCTTTCAGTTAGATGACTCTTTTGATGACACCAATAGGCGCTTTGTGCGGAGAATCCAAGAATCTAAGATCAGAGAGGCGTTGAAAAGGATGAAAGGAGGTAAGGCGATGGGACCAGATGGTATCCCAATTGAGGTGTGGAGATGCCTCGGGGACATAGCTATAGTATGGCTAACCAATCTATTCAACCATATTTTTCGATCGAACAAGATGCCTGACGAGTGGAGAAGTATATTTGTACCAATCTACAAGAATAAAGGGGATATTCAAAGTTGTACTAATTACCAGGGAATTAAGTTGATGAGCCATACTAAGAAGCTATGGGAGAGAGTTATCGAGCATCGCTTGAGAGCAACAACATGGGTCTCTATGAACCAATTTGGTTTCATGCCCGGAAGGTCAACCATGGAAGCCATTTTCTTAATAAGACAATTTATGGAGCGGTATAGGGAGAAGAAGAAGGACCTACACATGGTTTTTATTGACTTGGAAAAGGCTTATGATAAAATACCAAGGAATATTATGTGGTGGGCTTTGGACAAACATAAAGTCCCAACAAAGTACGTCGGGCTCATTAAGAACATGTACAACAATGTTGTGACTAGTGTTCGAACAAGTGATGGAGACATGGATGACTTTTCGATTAGGATAGGACTATATCAAGGGTCAACTTTGAGCCCTTATCTGTTTGCCTTAGTGATGGATGAGGTCACAAGGGACATCTAAGGGGACATCCCTTGGTGTATGCTTTTCGCAGACGATGTAGTGCTAGTTGATGAAAACCGGACAGGAGTGAATCAGAAACTGGAGTTATAGCAGGAGACTTTGGAGTCCAAAGGTTTTAGACTCAGTAGAACTAAAACTGAGTATATGAGATGTGACTTCGGCACTACTACTCGAGAGGAGAAAGATATTAGTTTGGAAGGTCAAGTAGTGTCTAGGAAGGATACATTTTAATATTTAGGATCAATGCTACAGAAAGACGGGGATATTGATGAAGATGTTAGCCATAGAATCAAAGTAGGGTGGATGAAGTGGCGCCAAGCATCTGGTGTCCTATGTGACAAAAGGGTACCACAGAAGCTAAAAGGCAAGTTTTATAGGACGGCGATTAGATAGGTTATGTTGTATGGTGCAGAATGTTGGCCTACGAAAAGACGACATGTTCAACAGATAAGTGTCGTAGAAATACGTATGTTGCGTTGGATTTGCGGTCATACGAGAAGGGATCAAGTTCGGAACGATGATATACGTGATAGATTAGGGGTAGCACCAATTGAAGAAAAGCTTGTCCAACACCGGTTGAGATGGTTTGGATATGTCCAACAGAGACCTCCAGAGACACCGGTACGTAGTGGAATCCTAAGCCAGGATAGTAATGTGAAGAGAGGCAGAGGAAGACCGAAGTTGACTTGGGTAGAGGCAATAAAAGGAGACTTGAAAGGATGGGATATACCCAAAGACTTATCCTTAGATAGGAGTGCTTGGAAAATAGCTATTCATGTGCTTGAACCTTGATTGCTTCTGCTGGGTTTTAACTCTAGCCTACCCCAACTTATTTGGGACTTAAAGGCTTTGTTGTTGTTGTTGTTGTACGGAGATTTTCATATCATCTGCATTTGTATCTTGATGTTTTGTTCGATGCTTGATCCAGTGATTTAAAGTTGTAAGATTGACAACGGCATTGAGCAATGTCAAGACTCTATCTGTCACATCATATCATATTAATCTTGATACGGTCATTGAGTTGATGAAATGCTTTCCATGTCTGGAGAAGTTGTACTTGTACATAAAGGTGACAGTTCTTCAGTTACAGTTTCTGGATCACAATATTCATATATTCTTTTTGTTGACTTGGTGTTAATCCTTCTAGTAATGTGGTTTGAGTTTCCCATTTTGATTTGTTTTGTTCTTCAGTCTTGTATTTCAGGGAAAATGAATCAGAATCGGTGGCGGCGTCGGAATCACAATATTTCAGGAGAAATGAATCGGTGGCGTCGTAAACACAGGGATTTCATTAAAAGCTCTGATATACATCTCAAGAAAATAGTGATGACATATCGAGGCATCGGATCACAAATCAACTTTGCGTCATTCTTTCTACTGAATGCAAGAGAGTTAGAGTTAATGAGGCTCGAAGTTGTAGCCAGTGATTACAATGACGCTTTTTTTTTGCAGAACAATATAGAATGCTTCAGATGGAGAAAAGGGCCTCGAGAGGTGCACGGCTACATTTTAGAAACAAAATTTGTACCCATGGTATACATGTTAATCATGTCCGAGATTTGTCTGTAGCAGACCCCTTCCAACGTAGATGGTAGAATTGGTCTAGGTCTTTATCCTTGGTGTTGCCACTTATTTGGTATTTGTCGGAGCAACTATTTCTCATGAATTGTAGTGTTTTGAATATCTATTACTTGGAACATGGGATATCCAAACAATATATATGCCCATTCTTAGTTTTTGTTATATCAGATAAACTGCCTATAGTGTAGAAATAGCAAAATGAGAGCCATGTGCTATTGTGCAATATTGCTGCACTAGACATTTTTTATTTCGAATTCTGAATGTCAGCAACCTCCTCAGTAGATTTATGAAATCTCCATTTGGTACTACATATTGGTCCTGTTAATTCCAATTCCAGGAAGCAGTGCTGTACGTAGTTAATCATCTCATGTGTCTTATTTACAAAATCGCCAATTAGCATTGCTATCAAGACCAAAAAGCATTCAGGTTCAAACATTTTACAACATCAGGCACCTGGAATCTGAGACAGAGCACAAGCATGGCTCAACTACCACCTCCAATGTCCACAGTCCACTCAGGTCTCCAGAATTATATTAATAATGAACTGGACTCCACAAAAATGTGGTCCAATAATATACTCTAGCATCACGGTTTGCCAAAAAGCGGACCTGCCACTCAGCTGTAAACTTCAGATCTTTGCAAGGTCTTCTAAGGCATCAGGCATGTTTTCCATCAGGCAGCAGTCATCGAGATCATCTGTGCTTGAGGCTAGCTTCCCCAGTTAGATGCTCCTTTTGTTTTCACATACATTATTACCTTACAAGGGACCCTCTTATTATTCTGACATCTACAGGTTTCCACTGCACAATTTTTCAAAAAATATGCATCTACAGGTTTTGGTAATTGCCTGGGGGTTGGCAATTGCACCGTCGGAGGAGATTAGGAATTGATGAATGGATATGGTTATCTCAGCAAATATTAAAGGTTCATTTGATAAGGATGTAGATTCTCATAGGAACATGTTTCAAGTGATAGATCTCAGAACCAATTTATGAAACCGTTTTGCTATTAGGATGGATTCTAATTATAAGAAAAAAAAACTTCAAACCCATTTTTTTTCTAGATGAAGAACAACTTAAATAAAATCCATTTTAACTTGTTGCACGAAAAGAAGATGATTCAATAGTATTCTGTGAGAGATAATAAGCTGAAACAAGCTGGAACCTGACCAGCCGAACACTCCCGATATAACTAAAAGAATACGTACAATTGCTAGCACATAAGTGAGAAAAAGAAACGGAACAAAATCAACATTTCTGGGCTGAAAGCCTGAATCGTTTCGCTGCTATCCTATTTGGTGTCGTTTCTTCTGAATCGGGAGAGAGTTGAAGCTGATTCAGGTTGCCAAACGACTCCTAAATGTAGAGTTTTGACAACCCACCCGAAATACATGTAGTAGCTTGTTTGTGTTCGTCGGTTCACCACCTCCTAAGAGTCGCTGCTCCCTTTGTCACCGTGTTTTCTTGGTTTTTCACATATGTGCTGGAGGTGATAAGAGATCTTTGATGGTGAAATTTTTGGAGCTTGCATTTTTGTTTTAAGCATGAGGATTGTTGACGGTAGTTAACGATCATCATAAACCGTCAATATAACTTATATAAATGCATAAAAAGGATCACCAACATAGGTTTAGAGGTTTAAACTAATAAATTTCACAAATTTTAGTGAATCTGTGTTTGTAGGAAGATTTACTTAGAAAACCGTCAAGGAGGGCCTATTCGTCAAAGCAAATCACGTTTATCCATATTGAAACCGACGTAGGAAGACTCTAGAAGACTCCAGAAGACAAACCACCGAAGCAGAGGGCAGGTGGCTACCATGTGGGGCCGGCCTGCCCCACCTGCAGGCCGCCCGCCCCCCTGGGCCCATCTATCAGCCCCTCCTTCGAATGTCGGTTCTCCACCGCCTCCAAGATTGCATCTACGCCTTTCTTTCAAGTCGGTTTGATCGGAGGGTCCAAAATTGATGCTCCAGCCTATATATAGCAGCCCCTACCCCCTTCCCTAGAGCATCCCTGAAACCCTAATTCATACCTCTAATTCAGAGATCAAGATACACCAGGAGGATTAGGTCTAGACTCTCCAATGTAGTATATTAGTAGCTCGGGAGTGAGGGTCGAGTTGGGCTCATGCTCAAGTTTTGGATCTAGTCTTGGAGGCTCAGCAAAGTCTTGTATCTTCACTTCTACATCTTGTAAGACTTATTATCAATTCATCGTATTTACTTTTAATATGTATCTTGCTTAGTTGAGGTTATCTTCACTTTTGTGTGCGGGTTCATAGAGCGCTTAGCTTGCTAGTTTATCGATTGGGCTAAGCAGTCGAGCCTCGTGTAAGCATGGTGCTTATACGATGCTTTGCCTGTGAGTACACCCTGTTCTCTGGTTGGGTGGTAGCAGCGAGAGGTGACAACCCCGTCTATCCTTTGTAGTCCACTCCGAATTGAGCAGGTTCTTAAATTGTAAGACCGCAGTCGCCTCGGTAGACACTAGTACAGAAACAAGCTTTAGTCCTGGTTCTCAACCCCCTTTAATACCGGTTTTGGAACCGGGACTATGCAAGGTCTTGATTTTTAGTCCCGGTTCCTCCAACCGGGAGTAGAGGTGTTTATTGGGTGAAAAAAAAGTTGCAGCTATGGAGATTTGAACCTACGACCTCCCACTTCAGCTCTTGCACGCGTTACCATCTCACCTACCACCACACATCTAACTTATATAAGATACGCTTTCCTTTTAAATTCAGTTTGGAGACACCTTTAGTCCGGGTTTGAGACATAAACAGGGACTAAAGGTACCTTTAGTCCAGGTTCGTGTCTCAAACCGGGACTAAAAGTCATACTTTTAGTCCGGGTTCATGTCTCAAACCGGGACTAAAGATTCTCGCACTGACATGTCTCTGACACGCCTCGATAGCCGTTGGGCAGGGACCTTTAGTCCCGGTTGGAGCTACCAACCGGGACTAAAGGTTTCTCTAGTCCCAGGCGCAAAAAATACTGGGACTAAAGCCAAATTTTGAAGTGGATCAAAAGTCATTTCTCTACTAGTGAGAGTTATCTAATGTGGGTACTCTGCCATCTAAGCGGCGTCCCGAAGTGCACAAGAGTAGAGTTAATCTTAACTATAGTTGGATGTATATATACTTTGACCATGTAATAAGAATATCATAGGAATCTACCTTACCCATTATTCTCCTAAGTTAATTAGTTTACATTATCTTAGTGAACTATCCCCTGAGTGTCATTATCCTTAATTCCTATCATTACCTCTACCCCTTGCTCTAGCTATGTTAGTATGTTGATTAGTAGACATTCCTTTGTTATCCAATAAATCTTTACTTAATTGTTTTCCTATGGTAAAATATAAATAACGATATCTGGAATACTCCCGGTAAAATGCTACAATGGTATTCTGTGCGCTTGCGGAATCCTTCATATTATATTTGCACTTATAAATACTAACAAGGCCCTTTTGGAATGAAGGAAAAATAATAGATTTTGGAGGATTGAATTCCTATTGAAAATTTTGAATTTCTTATAAGAGCCGTTGGAACAAAGGATTAAAACCTATGAATTTCTTTAAAATTCTTATGGAATGAGTTATCCTATAGGACTTTTGCAGGAAAATAAGCAAGAGGTCCAACCTCATGTTTTGTTTTCCTATGTCTTTCGTTTCCAATTTTCTTTCTATGTACCATCCAAATGCTTCATTCATAACTTTTCCTGTTTCGTATAAGATTTCAATTGTATGGACATTTCAATCTTGTGTTTTCCCAATTTCTATGTCTCGAGAATCTCCACGTTCAAAAGAGGACCTGGATGTTGGAGGATGCGTTTTGTTCTTTCTATCATCCACACACTTCTTCCCTATATCTGGTTTCCTATAGGATTTCAATTGTATGGACATTTCAATCTTGTGTTTCCCTATTTTTATGTTTTGAGAATCCATACGTTCCAAAGAGGACCTGGATGTTAGAGGATGCATTTTGTTCTCGCAATAATACTATGAGCCTTTGTATTGTCCTTGTTTTTGCTTATCTGTATAGTTTATGATAAATTACAAGTGCTTCAACTTGGGCGTACATCAGGTATGCATGGACCTCCACCTCCACCTAAGACACTTGGATTTTTCCCTAGATTACAAGTGACATTATGCAAAGTTTGGAGCGGGCACCATTCCCATTCTCGACTATAGTAAGGAATCTTATCTTTCACTCAATTTATGTTTTCAGTCTTTGTCACATCCTAACATACCTTTGAAATTTACTATAGAAAATTGAACCAATTAGATGTCTCCAAGATGCACTATGGTTTCTCTGAGTGCATCAAGTTAATAATATTACAACCACCTTTCATGATACACATAGTCATTTTGGTGTCATATCAATTTTGTCATTGGTGCAAGAGGGGGTAGCCCTGGAGTGTCGCACCCGGTTTTAAAGATAAAACCAAATGCAGATCGTATGTATGCTAGAATCCGTTTATTCATATTTGTGACGACGATATAGTGATACATCATAGTGTTTATTATAAAAGTGTAAGTTATTATAAAATGACCAAAAAGTCTAAAAAAATTACATCTCAAAGTCCAGTGAAGCAAGGTCTCCATCTTCACACGTTGACCTAGGCTACACTAGCCTAGCCTCAACACCGTCTTCAGGACGCTCCATCATCTAGTCCGAACAGCTTAGTGGCGTAGCTGAGACATGGGTAGCCAAGTAGTAGTGGAACGACTGCGGAGTCGAGGTAGTGCTGCCTGGTGGCGCGGTGGTGCTACGAAAGTAGAGGTGGCGTGTAACACGGCAGCAGGAGGCAGCGGTGAGCAGCTCGACATGTAGTGAGGCGACGACACGGACACATGTGCTAGGGCGAAGGGTGCGGCGGCGATGCTGAGCAGTGGGTGGAGGGTGCGAGGGTGGTGCTGGTGCAGTGTGTGGCAACATGCAGTGCGAGTATGAGGATGGAAGGAGAGCGGAGCGAAGCACGGAGATGACAAGCGATTGACCATGAAACAATGAGAACACAACCAACAATGGTGATGAGCTCGCCGAAAAAGGGAGGACAAAGGGGATCAATGATGTGGTGATATATTCGTGGAAAAGGAACACATGTTAGCGTAGAGGAGGGCAAGAAGAACCTTGTAGTGGTGACAAAATTCGTTGAGGACACTAGAGAGATGGTCGAAAGAGGTCGTCGAATGTTCCTTGGAAGAACTTTGGCTTCAGATCTATGGAGTTTGGGGGCAACACCTCGTGAAACAGAGACTAGATCTACAACCAATGCGACTAGACAAACACCAGCGTACATATATACCTGGTTTTGGGTTGGTGGAAATTAGGGTTAGGGTTTCCTAATTTCAGAATTGATTAATTTCACAAATAAAAATAATTCTAAGGAATCCAGAATTACTATTTAAGTCATAAAAAATTATCTGAAGCTTAGAAAAATCCCTAAAAAGTACTGGAGATAGAATAAAGGATGAGGAACTCAAATAAAGTATATTGAGATCATGAAAAGATTATTGGAATGTTCAAATAAAAAGATTAAGATCATGGAAAGAGGAATTAATTTCTAGAAAAATTCCTGGAGTGAGATAATTGTCTCCTAGACGTATTTTGAAAATAGTTTTCACTCATAAACATAAATGCAACTGGCATGAATGCAAAACCCTGTCAAATTAATTGAAAAACTTTGCATGTTCATTTTAATTTTCACACTAATTTATTTTTCTCACTAGCTAAATATTGGAAAATTCTATGAAAATTATCAAATCGTAATTAATTTAGTGTATGCTATTTACAACCGAAAATAGAAATTTTGGGGTGTGACATGGAGGCGTCATACAATTTTTCGTAATGGGGGAGAAGCTCACCCTACCAAAGAACTACTGAGAAAAATGTTGTGAAGGCACTTCCAGTTGCGGCCAATGGATACTATATTCTTGACTTATCATCCATTCGTTTATAAGCTTTACACGAGGACAATGCAGATGTGGCAGCAGTTTATGAACGGATTGCTCAGCCGAACCAAACTGATACTCCCTCCGTTCCAAATTGTAAGTCGTTCTAGTTTTTTAGATACATAGATTTTTGCTACGCACCTAAATATACAATTTAGAATGTAGGGAGCACGATATAGCTAAAGGGGTGATCATAATGTGTGTAACTTCCATGCCATTCTAATCGATGTATAAAAACATTTTGTAAAGAAACTTTTTACTGACAAAAATATGATATGCATGCAACCATCCTGGATGTATCGTACATTAATGTTGAATGCATTCAAGCTGGCTGCAAATTTTAGAACATTTTTATACATCAATTAGAATGTTTTGGGAGTTTTCCATTTTTGGATATTTTACCATTTTTCATGAGATAAATCTACCTTTCAACCTTCTAGAGATATTGTCATGAGGTCTAACTATTTTACTAGTGGACATGCACGTGCGACACGCACATGTCTACGAAAAATTCATACATAATAATTGAGAAATAAGGCTATACATTTTGCAACTCCTATTGTAAACCCTTAATTTTTAATGATAAGTCCTATCACTGAAGGGATGGATTCAATTGCTAGTAATTTATTTTTTCCAAAACAGCAGCATTGATAGCAAAGGTAAGCACCTTGTTGACCTTAGTACTTTCTTCCCTAGCATATATCAAGCTGAAGACAAAAATTATTGAAACGGTTAACTGAAAGTTACATATGAAAATTAGATGAATATTCTACTTATCAAACTACAATCAGTAATAATGTATAATTGGTAAATTGTTCAAATAACCTCACCTTCTGTGCTTCAACAATAGTGTGTTTTGTGGATATTGTACTCACTAAACTGACTCCTGGAGTACAACATATATAATAGAATGGATATAAGTGCAAAGCATGCACAAATACAGACATATTGTCGGTCTGTTAGACATTTTATTGAGCTCCTTGTAGATAGAGATATTTCGTGAAATAGTTCCTAGCCATTAAGGTATTTTGTCCACACACCAATTCATGAGTGACGTACTTCCTCACCATAGCTTGTAGCTCTGCAGCTCCAATCAAGATCAATTGTTTTGAACATTATATGAAAACATTTGCCCACTGAAGTCACAACCTAAATAGATAAGATTAAAAAAATATTGTGTACAACATCGTTATAATAGCCTAAATAAATATATTATAGTGATTAGTTAATAACATGGCCTGTAATACTAATATATTGTATGAAACCAAGAAAATTACAGCTAGAAAATTCATTTATTTTTGCTAAGTTTGAGTAATCATTTTTGCACTGTTTTTAAACGGAACCTGAGCCAACACTGAAGTCACAACCTAAATAGATAAGATTAAAAAAATATTGTGTACAACACCGTTATAATAGCCTAAATAAAAATGTTATAGTGATTAGTTAATAACATGGCCTGTAGTACTAAAATATTGTATGAAACCAAAAAAATTACAGCTACAAAATTCATTTATTTTTGCTAAGGTTGAGTAATCATTTTTGCACTGTTTTTTAATAGAACCTGAGCCAAAAGCACCAAGACAATAATAATTATTAAGTTGAAGGTTCAATGCTGACCTTTATCCTATCATCGCTGCTGAATCCATCAAGCTGGTTCAACAATTCCAACATTGTCCTTTGCACTTCTTTCTATTGCCACTAATAACTTCACTGTTCAATGAAACAAAAAAAAAGATACAAATTAATTGACTGCAAACAAATAATATATCCAAATCTGATGCTAATATATAATCATCCTATAACATACTAAATAATGCCTAAAGGAATACATCACCAAAAAGAAAAGAGTGAGTCTGCATAGTAGAATCACACTGCATGAATTCTGTAAACTGCAAGTTGTTTATCAGTGTAGTATTAGTATATGTTGTATATTGTCATGAGGTCTAACTATTTTATTTGCATTCAACGTATCCCAATTTATTGCTATGATTTTCTCTTTATTTTTAGAAACTTAGAGATATTTTCTCTAGTTTAAAAAGCTTATCAAATAATTATCAATTTTTTATAACTAAAACAGAGAAAAAACATCTAAGCCAGGAGAAGGAGGTATTTTACACGGCTTCGAAAGTTTATAGATGAGACAACTAAAATTGTAGAACCACAATGATAATTTAGGAAGAAGCGATGTGAATGAGAGCCTGTCGAGTGTGTGGCTTTTGGGCGTGGCTAGCGCCATCCATTCCTTTTGGCGTGGCTAGCGCCAAGACGTCCGGAGGTCCACGTCCACCTGCCTGATGGGCATGCTACTACTGCACGCGCCCGCATGCGCGCCTACGCATGCTGCCCTATCTACTGCCGCCTACCCCCTCCTGCTGTTGCTACGCGCCTACGCATGTTGTTCTGGCTACTGCGCATGTTGCTGCTGACTATCCCCACCTTGGGCCCGCCTGCTTGCTGCTGTTGTTGCGCGTCTACGCATGCTGCCCTGGCCTGCTGCTGCCAGCCCCCGCCTGCTGCACGCGCCTATTGCTGTTGTGCACGTACATATGCCATGCTTCTGCACATGCACGCGGGGACTGCCTCCGTGTAACACCTCGGGTGTTTAAATACTAAAATATGCCATGTCACCATATGCATAGCACATCATTTATGTGTTAGTAAAAACTTTGATATGCATACACTAAAACAAGTTTACATTTATGTTATATGTGTTGTCTTGTATGGTTTGGATCAAGTTCAAAGTTTTGTTTGGATTTGAATTTCCGAAAACCCTGATTTCCAGCGATTTGTTTTACCCCGAAAAAAACCATTTCAAAATCTAAGCACATTTTGGGGTTGAGTCTAAAAGCAAAAGTGTAGAGCTTGTCAGGTTATACAAAGTTTGTTTTTGGAGATTTCAATGTTGTTATGAAAAATTTGAAGTAATTTGAAAAGGCGTAATCCTTTAAATGTCCCCTATTTGAATTCAAAATTTTATTTCAAAATGTAGACTGAATTAGGGGGTGGTTATAAAAGAAAAGTTGTAGAACTTTAAATTTTGAGCAACTTTTGTTTTTAGAGATTTTTGAGTTGTTACTTAAATTTGGGAGTAATTTGAAGATTTTGGCGAATGGCAATTATGTAAATATGGTGAACAGTGCTCACCGCTTAAGCTACACCGCCGGCGACCTTCTTCTCGATTCCAGGCGCGCGTGTGGCCGTCTTTGGCGTCGCGCTGGCGCGGAGAAGGCTCCTGCGTGGCTTCCTTGTGCTTCTGAGCTGCGCTATTTAGCCTAAGCTATCGTCGTTCGTTCCCGTTTCCTTGCTCTGTTTTCCCGTCACCACCGCTCAACTCTGGCGAGCCCATGTCGTCGCCATAGTGCCTCCATCGTATCGGCAAAGCTAGTCCTAGCTTCGCCTAATCCTTGCACACCTAGCCAACCATCCCTGGTCACTTGCCATCACCGGGAAACGCCGCTCAACGCTTTTCTTCCTCGCGGCCGACAGCATCACCGTCGTAAGCGCGTCACCGTGGCCAGCGCTCTCCGGTGAGCCTTTGCTCTTGCTCAGTGCAGCTCTAGCTCCGCCTTGTTCCCGTGATGCTCTATGACCGGTTGATTGCTCCTTTTGTCCACCGTAGCCACCGAAGCACCATCGTCACCGTTGCTCGCACCGTCGTGGCCGCTGTGACCGTCGAACCGCGTCTTCATTGCTCCTCCGGCCTTGCTCTCTGCTCAGTCGTGTTTGGGGTGAGCTGCTGGACCTTCGTGTGCCATTTATTTAATCGCTACCGGGCTCCTATCGCCGGCGTAGTGTCGCCAAGCCACCAGGTCCGCCATGGCCGGTGCCGAGCTCGGGTTGTGCCGTAATCGGTGCAAGTAGAGACATCAGTAGGTTCGCCTAGTCTTGGTGAACGTGTTGGTGTCTTCGCCATCACCGTTGGTCTCACCGGTGGCGAGAAATCGCCAGTCGGCGTGTAGTCGCCGTGGTCAAACGCGGGAGGTTGGGGATGACAGGTGGGGTCACCTTGTCAGTGACTCAGCGGTTTGAACATGAATTTTCAAATTTCAGTGATGAATGAATAGTGTATGTTTTTGTTATTTTGGTGTAGATTTATTTAGAGCTCCAAAAATTATGAAAATTTTTGTGTGACTTCTCTGTGATGTATATTATTTACGAAAAATGTGAAATGTTGATTTTCAGTACTTTTTAATGTGATAAAAATTGCTTAATTAATTAATAAATAAGTTTCCATGATTTTTCTAGGCTTATTTATTTATCCAAAAATTATGAAAATTGTTTTGCCACTTAGTTATCATGTGATGAACATTTAAAAAAAATTTGAGCTCAATTAGAATAAGTAGATTTATTTCATATTTTTGAATTAAATAATTAATTCATAAAAGTAAATAGTAACCTTTAATGATTTAGGTTTTGTTTGAAATTTTGGATTGAGTGATGACCTTGGGTCATTAGTTGGTAATGATCCTTGGCAATTGAAGTATGTGTTACGAAAAAAAGGCTTACTTAGTTTGACTTGCAACTGTACCGTGAAGGAAAGTTGTATTCGAGTTGTTAATTTTGCATCCATCATCAAGCATCATGTTTCGTATCCCGCATCATGTTAAACATGGCATTGTTACTACGTGTAGTGAACAAAGGTGAACACATGGTAGTTAATCAAGTTGTGGAGGAGGTTAATCCGTCTGTTGAGGTCGGATCTGATAATTGTGGAACGTCGTAGGAACCTGACTTTTATGTGAATCAAGGCAAGCCCCGGATGCATTTTAACCTACCTTGTTTTTTTACAAGTTTTATCGCTTTTGCTTCTATATACTGCATTAAGTGATTAGGAGTCCGATGGAAACCTAATTGGTGCATTATCAACCTTGTTTTTCCATATCTACCTTGTTACCAATTTTACTTCGTAAATGCCTAGTTATGCTTAGCCATGCTTAGACAGATAAAAGTCGGGTGATTACCTGTCACCTGTGAGTTTTAAATGAGTCTTTGGTTACGTTTGGTTACTTATGGCATCATGTGATATGAACTTGTGGAATAATAAATCTAGACCAGGCGGACTCGGTGTGTGAGAGCCACAAGACATGGAGGTCTTGTGAGCGGGTTCCTTCCGCCTGTGTCGATTAAGGTCTGTCCGTTGTTGAACTGTGTGAGATGAGACTTTGTAGTACTAACCACATACTCTGGTAAGCCTTAACTTGGTGATTCTATTACGAGAATAGCTACTCGCGCACTGGGAGTGGAGAGATGGTGAGAATAGCGTGTACCCATGTGACAATGGGCTAGATTGGTGGAGTACTATATTCTCGAGTGGTGTGGACCCATTCTTGTTTTAGGGGACCTGAGGGTAGGTTGGTATATGTAGGTCAAGGACTTACATATGTCGTGTGGTCTGGAATTCCCAGCTGGGTTTAATCGATTCGAATCATCGTTGCTCCTTGGTTATGGAGACTCAACTCTCTGTTCATCATCGTAGTTAATAACTGGAACTCCAGTAAGGTTTGAGAAAGAGTTTGGTATGAAGTTCATGATCTCATTACGGATCATGGCGGATTCATATGTGGTTCTTATAAAGTTTTATATGTTGAAGTAAAGAATTTTTGTTAAAGAGCTTTTATGCAAAAGAACTTTGATTATTGCTAAAGCCATACCTTGAATCCCTGAGCCTGCATTCCTGAGTCTTCTCAGTTTTAATTTTGGTTAAGTCTTGTTGAGTACTTTTGTACTCAGGGTTCGTTGACCCTTGTTGCAGGTGAGGCTCATGAGCAGGTCTGTTGTGGACCGTGCTGCATGACTGTTGTTCAGGTCGATGACGATAAGTGAATGTGTGATCCTTGGGCAGGATACTTATATTGTGTGTTTGTATTATGTTATAATGCCACTCCACTACTACTATGGTTTGTAATATGTATCGAACTTAGTTTGTAAGGTTTAAAAACAATTGGTTTGTAAACTAAGTTACTGTAAGACTTTCGCTAATTTACTCTGATGTAGATATTTGAATAAATGTTGTAATACTACAATGACGCTGTAATGGGATCCTGCTCGGAAATCGTGGATGATTCGGGGTTCCCCAAGGACACCCGACAGTCTTCTTAAGTTACCAGGAACATATGCATAGTCGTCAGAGGTCGTTGGATAGTGACAGGTATATGTGGGTCCTATAATTTAGGAGGTTCTACCACAGAATGGTATCAGAGTGATCGTTACAAAGTCTTTGTTGTATTGTTTTACAAAAAACTTCAAAATGATTTTGGACAAATAGATATAACTTGTAAATTTGGTCCAAATTGCTTCTGGCTTATCTTATTTCATTCTCACCATTCCTTAATTGATTAAAAAGGCTTTGTGTGGTGGAGTAGTAATCTTATTATGCCCTATGTAATAACAACTGTTATTTATGTACCTTATAAGCTTTGATGTTTTTGTTCGTAAGAGCGATTCATGCATCATGATTAATCCATTTGTTACTTACTTTCCCTCTGAGTCTAGGTTGGGTAGTGAGTCTGGGTTGAGTTGTGTAATTCATCTTGGCTGTTCTTTAGACTTGGATTAGATTGTCTTACTTGGATTAATATTGCTTCCTACAGTATAGCTCGTACCAAGATAACACCCCGTAAGTCTGTTAGACCTAAAGGAGTTCCTCGTCACCAACTTGCTCCTAGGAATGACGGTGCTAGCAGTAGCAGCTCTAGGCCTGATCCCCAGGCAGAGATATAGAGGCTTACAGCAGAGTTAGCTCAGGCTACTAGAGATAGGGCTATGGATGCCATCCATGTGGGCGAGTTACGGGATAGATTGGGGTGTCTTACCACCGCTCATAGGAACTGCGAACATATGTTAGTTCGTATGGTGGAGGGAAGGAATGAAGCTTGGCATAGAGAAGATTTAGCTAGAGCTAGAACTCATGAGCTAGAATTTTATGTAGAAGATTTAGAAGAACATAATACTACCTTGCAGTGTCCATAGGCTGAGCAACCTCCTAGATCCAAATCATGAACCTCAAGCCGATGAAATGGACCCTGGTGTCATCATTGCTGATAATGATGAACTTGAAGAGGAAGAAGAAGAAGATCTAGAAGAATTAGTAATGGTAGATGAAAGTGATAATGAAGGCGGAAATGTTTCCAGAATGGATACCGATCACGAAGTTTGATGTGGTCGAGGAGAAGAGTAGTAGAATTGTAAATAGTGAGATCTAGTTAAGTTTGGTAGTCTTGCGTAGGTGTAGACTTGTGTTTAAATAAGTGTAACCAGTGTAATGCGTTGTAGTAAGCTCTTTTATCTTTTAATAAAGGCTTGTGAGTTAAGTTTGGTTTGTTATGAACAGATGTGTCATACGTGGGGTTCGCATATTCCTGGTACTTCACAAGATGAAGACGGTATTCCTGATCCGCCACCAGTTCCACCAAATCTGGCTGATGCTATCGCCGCCCTTGTCAATGTGAATATTGAAAATGCTCGATTGCTTCGAGAGATAGCTTAGGAGTAATCAGAATATGGTGCAGGGAAACCATGGCCGCAATCATAACAAGCATGAGGCTACATATGTTGATTTCACAGATACCAGACCACCGGTGTTTACCAAGGCCGATGAACCACTGGAAGCTGATGACTGGCTTCAGACTATGGAGCAGAAATTTGATCTTATTCCATGCACAGAGATGCAGAAACCTGTGTTTGCCGCCCAGCAAACTTAGAGGTGTAGCAGGTGCTTGGTGGGCAAATCTAGTGGCTATGCAACCAGCTGGCATTCCAATAACTTGGGCTGAGTTCCGTACTGCCTTTAGAATCCATTATATTCCAGAAGGAGTGATGGCCATGAAGTTTGATGAGTTCCTTGCTTTGAAGCAAGAGGACCAAACAGTTATGTAGTATGTGGGTAGATTCAATCACCTGTCACGGTATGCATCTGAGCATGTCAACACAGATGCTAAGAAAAGAAACGGTTTATGTCTGAATACCAAGCTACAAACAATGATGACTACCTGTACCAATGTTACTTATTCATGAGGCAGTAAATATTGCAAATTGCTTCTGAGGAAAAGTATCGGCAACATAAGGAGATCAAGAAGAAAAAGAGTGGGCAGTCTAGATCCTTTGGTGGAAATCAAAAGAGGCAAAAGATAATCTATCATCCAGTCAACCATTATCGTCCACCGTAGTTCCAAGCCGGGCAACAATCAATGTGTCCTGCTATAACTTACCAGAATCCACAATAGACCAATGCTCCTAGTGTCAAGCCTAGGTCTCAGGGTCACAATATCCATTACAATTGTGGAAGGCTGGTCATTGCTCCAGGAATGTCCCTATACCAAATAGTATAATCAATTTTAGAAGGCCCTGCCCAATCAACAACAGGGTCAAGCATAGAACAAAAACAACAATCAGAATGCTCAGAAGGGCAAAGATGAAAAGGAAGACAGGACAGGGTTACATCAAGCTGGGG